>NC_142600.1:33671670-33822394 GCF_041222555.1 Hakea prostrata
TCTACTGCTCATCATTCCCTTAATTGAATTCATAAGTTCTCTTGCAATTTCAATTGATTCCATTGAAGAACATGATTCTTGCAAGTTTAAACCTAGGACCTCAATTTGGAGGTTTTCAATTTGACCATTGGATCATGTTAATTCTTGCTACATAGCCTCTTGCTACTGTTCCTAGCATCCCCTCCAAGTTTCGTATCGATCCGAGACCCAGAAGACCAATTTTGAGCCAAAACCCAAAGAAATAGCCAATGCCATGATTAACAACTCTTGAACTTGATATGCCAATTTGGGGATTTCTAATTTGACCATTGGATGATGTTAATTCTTTGATAATTAGTGTCTCTATATTGTGTTTGAACTGTTCCCCAAGTTTCGTATCGATCCGAGACCCGAAAGACCAATTTTGAACCAAAACCCCAAAAAAGCCAGCTTGCTGTCCGAGACTCTATTGGTCGATACTATCGACCCAATGTATCAACCAACAAGGTTGCTGTCAGAAACTTTTGCCCAGTTTTGATCCGTTCGTTCTCCGATTGTTTTGATTTCTTCTCTAATCCTTCATGTATGTTTGTTTAGGGCTTTAAGACTATAATTGGACCATTCTCTTTTGACTTCGGATCATCTTCTTCACAATTTGAGGTAAGGACAGTTATTGCCATATAACATAGACTGTATGACTTTTACACTGTTGTTGGTAACTTAGTAGACTTAACTTATTAGTTGATTTTAGACATCATATGACTACTGTAGTTACCTTATGACAGTAGCACCATGCTTAATTACTTGGTTTATCATGTTTACTTATTTTTGTCATTTATTTATACACTGTATTATGAGATGTTATGACATGTTTTCAATATGATAATGTAGTTTTGATATGTAATGGATGGAAATAAGCATGTGATTGCTTAGGTATGATTTGGGATTGGGGAGTGCCCTACTGGTACTTCTGTCCTTGGACATCGGAGGGAATAGTATGGGATGTTCTCCGAAGATGCCCATCGACGCTTTCCTGGATCATTGGATGACATACATAGGACTTGTCTAGATGTATGGCTAGGATACCCCTGTCATATCAGACCCGAATCGGAAAGGCATTGAGACCGAACGACCCGTGGTAGTAGTGTGGATTTGTGGGCGCTCAAGACCGGTAACCACTCCGTGAGAGGACATGAATTGCATTGCGGATACCCAAAAGGGGCAATTTATTGGTAGGGTTGCAAATGGCTAGACTTGGGCTCACGAGAGCTCAAGACCGGTGAAATGATCCGTGAGGGGACGTGAGAGCTTCCCGTCTACTATTTGTGGATGACCAATAGGGTTGATGAGTCCGGTGAGTAATATCCGTGACTCTAGTGTGAAGGATACCAAAAAGGATCCCGAGAAGGGAGGAATGGACGTATCTGGAACTGACATGATATGATTAAGTAGATGACTTGCATTGGGCTAGGCTATACCTTGACATGCGCCAATACTAAGACCAAATGGTGATGTGAGAGAGTGGTGACCGAAACCCCCAACCATGGATTTGTCCGAGAGGGATGCAGGACCCAATTCCCCCCCGGTGATGAGTGACTGAGACTACTTAAAGAAGTATGGTGCTTTGACTTAAAGGATGTCTACCATAGAGACCAGCATACTTAGAGTTAGAATCATATTTGCATCTTATGTCTCATATCATCTGCATCATTTCATGATTGATATCATATGGCTTATGTATTATGGAATAACTTTCCTTGCTGAGTTCTTTTGAACTCACTCCTTTTGGCAACATATTGTGTTAGACTTTTCTGCAGGTACTTCTATTGTTGACTGTGACGGTCAACACTTTGAGGATTAAGTTGGTGACTCATACCACTTTGGCTACGATGACTACATCGGCGAAGGCTATAAGTTCAACACTCATATTTGTCAGGAGTGGATCCGGCCTGGCTTAGTTTCTTATGATTATGTTATTGAGGAGACATTGTATAAGTTAGAAGAAATTGTAACTTAGTTGCTTACCTTTTTATTTTCCTTCTTTGGAGATTTGGTTGTAATCTTTACCTTATTTCGATCTACCTTCTGCAAATGTTTGTAGAGTATGTTTCCCCTATACTATGTAGTTGTCTTTGATTTGGTACTTGTTATTCCGCACTCTGATGTTCTTTGTGATCCTTCTATGATCATTTCTTAACTTTTATTATTAGATTACTTGAATACTATAAATTGTTCTTGCTTTTGATTATATTATTGTGATAAGTGGATATGATCGTTCCTAAACTAGATCCGTTGGGCTGTGGATCACTCCCGAGTAACCCAGATTGTGAAACCCAGCCCTGACCCTAATCTGGAAACTTTGTTATTTGTAGGTCCAGTGACCCAAAGTAAGGCAAGAAGTCATCTTTGGGCCTTTTCTGTTGAAGACTTCATGGCTGGATTGGAATCCATGAGTGTTGATGCTAGTGTCCCAATGGTGGAAACTGCACCCGGATGAAGTTGGATTAGTTGATGGTCTTGGAGTGGTCTTTGTATTGATTCGAAGGCATTTATAACTCCTAGGTATGTCACTCTAGGTGTGTGCAAAACCCCTTGATGTTTGGACTTGATCTGAGCCTTCAATTCCCTGTTTTGAAGTTGCTGTCTTGATTGGTCGACTCATTGGTCGATTGGACCAAACGACCAATTTATTCTGTTTTTGAAATTTGAATCCTGTCTCTTCTATTTAAGTCTAATCCCGGGAATACTCCGCCTCCTCTACCTCCTAAGCCTCTGGAACGAGTTAGAACCCTAATCTAACCCATTCCCTTGCATTCTTTGGTGATTTCTCGCAAAGACTTGAAGAATTCTTCATCTTTCTACGGCAAAGGTATGATTTCACTCACTCTGTCTTCTATCTCTGATTTTCTTTCTTTTATTCTGTTCTTCATTGAGATCAGAAAGATGATGAAGCATTCTTGTAATACTCAATTCTCTGATCTCACCATATTCTTTAAGACTCATGATCATCATCATGATCTTAAACCCTGCCTGTTGAATTCTTGAAAACCTAACCGTAATTTTTTGAAACCCTAACCTGTGTGATTGTCTGGAGAACTTTTGGTAACCTACCTTGTGAAAGGGAAATCCTTTTTGGGTGACATTGTGTTAACCTAAAACTTAATCATCTATATTTTCCTGTTTTGATTTGTCTTTGTTCATTCAGATCTCACAATTATTTGTTCAGGGAGCCAAAAGGGTGAAACCCTAATTTTCTTGGATCAAACCCAGGAACCCCCTTGTTGATCATGTTAACCCAATTATTATGTTTTCTTTACTAGATCTGAATTCTTTCTTATCCTAGTTCATTATCTTTAATTTTTCTATTTTTCCCTCCTAACCTATGTTCAACCTAATTAGGTTAACCTCATGATTTCTAGGTTGTAACTTGAGAACTTGTTTTGATTTATGATTTGATATCCTCTATACCCTAGAATACTACCATGATAATTCCCCTCTGATTTGTATCCTTTTGAACCATCGAATTCAGTTCTGGATTCTCAAAATTCGGATTCTTGTAGGCCACTGTCTGCATTGGTCGACTCATTGGTCGACTGGTCTAGCAGACCAATCAATCGACCAATGATTACAGCAACCTCAATCTTGGTCTGTTTCGATTGATTTTTGATCTTTTCCTTTATGCATCTTTCCTAACATGTTGTGTGCACTTGTTTAGGACTATCTTCTCATGTTTAGTCAAGATCATACTTGATTCTTTAAGATTCCATCCAAGCTAGAAGGTAAGGACAGTTAATTCCTTAACTGCATAGATTACTTGTTCTCTGGTTTCTACTTTATGAAACTATGAGATTACCTACTGTTATTGTATTTTAATTCTGATCTCCTACTGTGGGAACAGTAGCACTTGTTTATATCATTTTTTTCATTATTTATGTTATATGAATTACTTATTACTGCTTAATCTGATGTTGCTTTTACATTCTCTTTTATATGATGAACTACTGGTTGTGTATGTCATGACTGATCTGAAAATGTGTTTGATTAAGTTTGGTTTGGGATTGGGAGGTGTCCTTTTGACACTTCTGTCCTTGGACATTATCAGAAATAGTATGGGATGTTTCCGGGGTTGCCCATCGACACTTTCCCGAATCAATGGTTGTCATACCTAGGGATGTCTAGCAGTGTTTGGCTAGGATACACCCTTGTTATATCAGACCTGATTCGGAAGGGTATTGAGACCAAACGACCCGTGGTAGCAATGGGGATTCACGGGAGCTCAAGACCGGTGAGTTATATCCGTGAGAGGACGGGAATCACATTGTGGGGACCATTTATTGGAGGGTTGCATATGGCTAGACTTGGGCTCATGGGCGTTCGAGACCGATTGAGTTATATCCGTGAGGGGACATGAGAGCTTCCCGTTTACCATATGTGGATAACCAATAGGGTTGATGAGTCCAGTGAGTAATATCCGTGACTCTAGTGGAAAGGATACCGTAAAGGATCGCCCGGGGCGAGGAATGGAAGTATCTAGACCTGAGTTGATGTAACTGAGTAGATGAGTTGCATTGGGCTAGGTTTTTCCCTGACATGCGCCAGTACTTATGCCAAATGGTTGTGAGAGAGTGTGTTGACTTAACCCCCTACCATGGTATGTCCGAGAGGGATGTAGGACCCATTACCAACCGGCTGCCCAAGATATCTTAAATGGTTGAGGGAACCCAAGATATCTTATATGGTTGATGTCACACCCCGCCCGCCAGGCCCGGTTAACCGCCCGACAACCCGCGGATGTGAACCGTCACAGGATCCATGGTTTTAGTCTATCAATAATAATAAATACAAATACAGATAATCAAGAGCAAGAATAGTGCAATAATTAATAAACAGGTTACAGGAGTCCAAATACTCCGATAAATATCCAAGAAATAATCAAAGGAAAGAATCAAGAATCAAATGTAATATCGAGTTCAGCGGAAGCAAAATAAATAACTAGATAATCTTCATCTTCAGGAGGCTTCATGCTCTGCAAGTCCATGTACCACTGTCAGTGCCACATCAGCTTCAAACGAGAAGGCTCTTTCATACGAATCATCTCCAACTTCCGACGTTGTGCAACCAGCTGTACAGTTTATATAATACATACAATGAAAGGAATGAGTTCCAACGAACTCAGTAAGGAACAAGCAATTCTCATATATATGTCAATACAATCCACGAATGCACAGATGAAATGATATGGATGGTATGCAGAAATATGAATGCTACTAAGATCTAACTATGCAAGTCTCTAATGGCTGACATGCTTTAAGATATACACCAGCCCTCCTTTGGGTAAGTCTCATCACTCTGATCCGGCAAGGACTGGTTACCTCTGTAGGGATCCTGGGCAAAGGGGTAAGTCCACACCGGCTCTCAAAACCGTGGCTGGGGGTTATGTCAACACTCTCTCACCACGACCATTGGCAATGAGTACTTGGCGCATGTCGGGGTTTCTAATCCAATGCAAGGTCATAATGGTAACATACTATATGAAGTCCAGATACTTCCCCTATGGCACCAACCAACTCGGTTCAGTATCCTTCGCAACCTAGGAGTGAGAATCCTCACGGACTGGCTACCTCTGTTGGACTCCACTCCTTAACCCTATGGTCATCCACATATTATTGGGGCGGATGCTCTCATGACTCCTCGCGACACCCGGTCCGCTCCTTGGACGTCCATGAGCCCAACCCTAACATATGCAACCCTACCATTACATGACCAATAGTGGACCACTGAGTCTCCGCACGGACTGGTTACCGCTGTTGAATGAAACATAGTCACGTCACCATTGTCACGGGTCACCCGGCTTCAATTCCCCTACTTAAAGGGTAATAGCATGTGGGGTACCTAGCCATGCAATTCTAGACTCCCTAAGTATGTCATCAAGTAATCATGATAGTGCTGGAGACATCAGCAGGCATGTGTCCCATTCCACAGCCTTCTGATATCCCAAGCCAAGATATCCCAATGGAATACCCCTTCCATCACAATCACACTACATCACTCTTTATCATATCATGAACAGTTGTGCAATATCATAAAAGATGAAGTACATCAAGGAACACCACAAACAGCAAGTGTACAATAAGATTCACATGCTTTATACAATTACAGCAAGTTACATGATCAAAGAATAGTAAATAGAACAACAGAATCATCATGTATATGTAATTGCATATAAATAAGAATGCATGTCCTTACCTGTAATTTAGTAGAAGTCCTCTAACTTGCAATCCAAAAACTATTATAAGACTTTTATTTGAAACAGAGAACACCTAGGCATAGGGTTACAAGAATGTATAAGAGTCAAGAGTCAAAACAATTCAAAAATCAAACCTACACAGTTACTGGAAACCAGCCGGTTCCTTGTGGCGGTTGCTTAAGTTAAGCGACCTCCACAAGCGACCGCCCCTGTTTCAGACAGTTTCCAACTCCGAAAATCAGACTTTTTATCATCCGATTTCAATCCGTTTTGGGATGATCTTAGTCCGAATTTCAAGCTTAAAAGGTCTAGAACAAGGGGGTAATAAGAAACCCTAAAATTAACAAAGATTTATTACCCAAATCATTCCCCTTGATGGGATCCATCCATTAAACAAATGCGGGGATTCGTTTCTGGACAGGATCTCATCAAGAACATTGGAAAGGGAGTACAACAAATCAATTGGGTAACCACCAACAAAAAGGGGATGGGTTCAAATCAATTAGAGGTTAAAAGAAGAGAATTGCAGATGGAGATTCATTACCTTAATAAGAATCACCAAGAATAGAAGAGAAAAGGTTTCATATCATTAACAGCACTTCAGACCTGAATCCCGCACGTTTCCACAGCCGCCTAATCGCCCAAAATAGCAATCCCGAACATAATAATGCGTTAATAGGGTGAGGGATGCTATTTATAACGAACAGGGGGCAAAATAGGGCATTTTCCCGCAAGCAGAACCGGGCGGTCGCTTAAGGAGGTCGCTTGGTTTAATCAACCGCCACTAGTAACCGCCCCCAAGTATATTGCTATACAAGGGTGCTTTGCTCATGGGGTTGAAGACCAAGTACAACCAAACCCAAATGAAGACATGGGGGAGATCATAGTCCGAAAAATCAATCATAATAGGTTTGTAACAAAGAGGTTAGGGTTTCATCATAACATATGGCTCATGAAAAGGTTATGATCACGGAAAGAGAGGGAATGATTGTTATCAAGAAAATAACAAGAAATCATAGGAAATCTAGTTTATGTTAACAGAAACATTACCCATGAGGTTTCCCGCACATGGAAGGTTACAAGAGGTTTCCAGAAAGATCATTCAAGGGTTAGGGTTAAGGTTTCAAGAATCTATTAGCTAGGGTTAAGATCATGATGATGATCATAGATCTCAAAGAATAGAATGAGATCATGGAATAGATGGTTGCAAGAATGCATCATCTTCTTCCTGATCTCAAAAAAGAACAAGAACGAAGAAAGAATAATTAGAAATCCTAATTAGGTTAAACATGGATCATGAAGAAAATATAGTGATCAAGTTTAGGTTAACACAAATATCACCCAAGGGAAAGAGAAACAAAGAATGCACAATCTGAAAAAGGTGTTGGGGAGTTTCCAACAAATAAAAGAACAATAGGATCTCAGATATGGTTACCTCTCATGAGAGTTGGTTACCTCCCATGAGAGTTACCCATAAATAACTCTCACAAAAACAACCCAAGATAGATAAAAGAACATCTCATTAGTATTTCAAAATAAAGAATGGAATTAGAAAGGGTCTACCAATGAGAGAAAATAAGGTTCTCAATTAAAGTGAAGGGAAAGAAATTCAAATCATATAATTAGGGATTTACTAACAAGAATCCGTGTATCCCACGAAAAGACTAAGGAGAATAAAGATTCACCCTTAGGGCAAGGAATTTACAATCAAGAAAGGTTTTGGGGAGGGTCCAATGAATTAATAGAAAATAAAAGGGTTGCCAATTGTTCCAAAGAAAAATAAGGATCAACTCCTCAATCATGAGGACACAAGGGAAGGTCATGGTAATAATATGAGACCTTCCCCACAATAATAAAGATAGGTAGGAAATTAGGGAAAGTATCATTAAGAGCTTTGGTGGAATCAAATTCAAGGATCATCGCCATATGGCTTCATGATCATAGAGTGAATTGGGGGATTCACTCTAGGGCTAAAAGAATTAAAGAAGAGGTTATTACAGCAGTGTAATACCCTTCTCATGATCAGAAAATCAGAAGTAGAGAAGAAAGAATGAATTAAAGAAGAAACGAATTGCATACCAACCTTTTAGAAGAGAAACCGCTGAAGAAACCTGAACAGTTGCTTGAGGATCTTCCTTGGCTTCGAAGGAGAGGATCTAGGGATCTTCCCACGTTCTCCAAAGACTTAGAAACAGATTGAGAGTGAAACACATGGAGTTCCCCCTTTTAAATAGCACAAAGAGTTCAAGAGTTACTAGGGTTTCACCGAACTGACCAAACTAACCCTGTTGGTTGATTGGTTGCCAAAGAGGAAGTTCAAAGGTCGATCTCACACTATCTAGAGGTTTAGAAACATGGTGGGAATAGTTTACCACGAAATTAAAAGAAATAAAGCTTTTGAAAACCTTCAAAACAGATATTTACGAAAATGCCACTGCCTGGACAGCTTGTTCAAAAATAGGGATTTAATGGGCCTAACTTCAATATTTTTGGATGGGCTTCTTTCAACACATCATACTACTTACCTAGTATGGAGGGAAGTCTTCAAACCAGGTCCAACTAAGCTTTAGGTCCATCAATCAAGTTCTTCTTCACAAATAAAAATAGTTCAACACCAAATCAAGTAAGGTTTCCATAAGGAAACACCATCATCAATATCCATGGGTTTTGGGTCAAACACCATATCTTCTACTGAGATGGCCCACAAAGACATCTTCCTAAGATTTTCAAAGATAGTAAAACTGAAATCACGGTCAAACTTCGAAGTCAACATTAAACAAAACCCGACTTCACCCAAAACAGATCGGGTCTTCGGGCTAGATTTGGGCTGGGTGTCACAGTTGAGGGTGTGAGCGGACTTTCCTTAAGAAGTACGGTGCTATGACTTAAAGCATGTCTACTATAGAGACCATCATACATAGAGTTAGATGCATTCATACTTTATCTGTTTCATATTGCATTGCATCATGTTATGTTTTGCCACATGTTATCTATGATGTTATGGATTAACTACCTTACTGAGTTTCTTCGAAACTCATTCCTTTTGTATATTTCTTTTGTTAGATTATCCTGCAGATATAGATTATCATGACGAGCAGTACAGTGAAGCACAAGTTGATGAAGCGTATTACACGCAAAGTGCTGGCAACGATCAAGATTTCTTTGATGATTCCCCGGCAGATCAAGCTGCGCACTACTTTTGAGAACTGCATAGAGTTAGAACGGATTCATTGGATTGATGAAGTCCATACTTATGAAGACGTTATCTATAAACTTGAAGACGCTTGATCTTAGTTTATTTCTTAGTACATTTGTTTTAGTTGTAATTCCTTTTGATTTTCATACTACGTTCCGCTATTTTTGGTGAAGTGAGTTTCCGCCTCACTTTACTCCTTTTTGATATCATTGGATATCTAGTAGCTTTCCGCACTCTGATTATACTGATTATTCATTTTTGTTTTGAACCTTGTTTATAATATTAAAACTTGATTTATTTCCTATTTATGATTATGTTATTGTATATGTGGGAGGATGATTTCCTCGATACTTGATCTTCGGGGCTGTGGATCACACTCTCGGGTATGCCAGTTAGGGTACCGGCTGGGAGGATGTGACAGAATGGTATCAGAGCCCAAAGTTCAAGGAAATCCTAACCACAGAAAACAGTAACGTAACATTCCTGAGTCATAGATCCAGAAGTGACTCATCTTGTGAAACCCAGCCCTAACCTTGACCCGGAAACCTTGTTATTTGTAAGTCCGATGACCCGAAGTAAAGTAAGAAGTCAGCTTTGGGCCATCCCAGTAGAGGACTTGGTGTCTGGCTTTGAATCCATGAAGGTTGATGATGAGGTTCTATTTATGGAAACAGAATCCTGATGAAGATCTAATTAGTTGATGGACTTGGAGTGCTCTCTATCTTGGTTTGAAGGCATTTCTACCTACTAGGTAAGTCACTTGACTTGTGTACAAAACCCCTTTAGGTTTGGATTTGATCTGGGCCTTCAATTCCCTGTTTTGGCCTTCTTTGTCTGCATTGGTCGACTGATTGGTCGACTGGGCCAGTCGACCAATCCACTCGACCAATGGGTGCTGTCTTTGGCAATTAGGTTGATTCTTGCTCTATTTAAGTCTAACCTCGAGTCCACTTCGTATTTGCTGCCTCCAAACCCTCTGGAGCGAACCAAAGACCTCTGCAAGTCATCTCTCTTGCATCCTTGGAGTTTTCTTGGCGGATCTTCGTCGGAACTCTTCTTTTTGCATCAAAAGGTATGTCTACTCTCTCTTCTTCTCCTACATCTTTGTTTTTTTTTTTTTCCTTTTTGAGTTGAGACAGTAGAAGAGATGCTGCATCCTCTGTTGCAAACATCTCTGAACATGTTCTCATGATCATCCTAAGGATTAAAGGCTAGAACAATGATCTTAACCATGATCATTGCAAGCTTTTGAAGGATTCATGATCAAACCATGATTTAATCTCTGTTAATTTCCTAATCTGAATTCTGATCTCTTTGGATCTTCTTTCATTGATCATGTTAGTGGTTAATGGTTGTGTTTTCTTTCTATGATCCATAATCCATAGAATTCTAGTTGTTCTCTTCTACCTTACTATGTGTTCTTCATGATGCATGATAGTACATATATGGTAGGTTTTATTTCCTTATTTAGATTTATGCTTCTAAGCCTTATTCCATGAAGACCTATGCATGTTTTCATGTTTTCATTACCAAAAGCAATGATCCATCCTCCTATAGTTCTTATCTTTGTTTTCTATTTCAAAATTCATCAAGATCCATGTTTGATTTATTTATGGTAACTTTTTGTTTCCTAATTTGGATTTTGATACCTTGATTTGATTAGTGTTTTGAGGTCCCCTATATGTTAGAATACTACTGATGTAGTCTACCCCTCGATTAGTACCCTTTTGAACCACCAAATTCGGATTTCATATCTCAAAACTCTGATTTTCTAAGCTCTCGTCTCGCATTGGTCGATTGATTGGTCGACTGGACCACTCGACCAATCCACTCGACCAATGAGTACAACAACTCCAGAATTGGTCTGTTTCGGATGTTTTGATATATATTCTGTTAGGGATCTTTCCTAATATGTTGTATATATTTGTTTAGGACCTTCTTCTCAAGTTTGCCAAGATCTTACTTGATTTCTTTGGATTCTTTGCGAGTTATAAAAGGTAAGGATGGTTATTTCCTTAATTACATAGATAGCATGAATCTAGTTTCTATATTTGAATATCACTAATATGTTTCCTAAATTAGATTCTTACAATGATATTCTACTGTTGCATAACTTTGATTACAGTAGCATTATGTATTCATATTGAATTGATTCATGTATGATTTACTTACCAATGATATACAAGTGATTGTTATACTGATTTCTTTCCATATATGGAGTTACCATATATGTGATGATATGAATTGATGCATGTGTATGCTTACGTATGGTTTGGAAAGGAGAGGTGTCCTTTTGACACTTCTGTCCTTGGACTACTACGGGACTATTATGGGATATTTCTGGAGATGCCCTCTGGACACCTTCCTAAACTGTTGGATGACATATATAGGATTGTCTAGTAGTGTTTGGCTAGGATGTCCTGTTATGTCGGACCCTAATCGGAGGGGGTATTGAGACCGAACGACCCGTGGTAGCAATGGGGATTCATGGGCGCTCAAGACCGGTAACCAACCCGTGAGAGGACAGGAATCACATTGTGGGGGCCATTTGTTGGTAGGGTTGCATATGGTTAGACTTGGGCTCACGGGCGCTTAAGACCGGTAACCAACCCGTGAGAGGACGTGAGAGCTTCCCGTTTACCATATGTGGATAACCAATAGGGTTGATGAGTCCGTAGTCCGAGTTGGTCGGTGCCATAGGATACGCCGACTCTAGTGTGAAGGATACCGGAAAGGATCGTCGGGGACGAGGAATGGAAGTATCTGGATCCGACTTGATGTAACCAAGTAGAAGACTTGCATTTGGCTAGGTATTACCCCGACATGCGCCAGTACTTATACCAAATGGTTGTGAGAGAGTGTGTTGACTTAACCCCCTGCCAAGGTTTGTCTCGAGGGATGAAGGACCCATTACTAATCGGCTGCTCAAGACCGGTGAAATGATCCGTGAGAGAATCCAAGATATCTTAAATGGTTGAGGATGTGAGTGGACTTTCCTAAAGAAGTACGGTGCTATGACTTAAAGCATGTCTGCCAATAGAGACCAGCATCCATAGAGTTAGATTCATTCATTCATTGTTTGTCTCATATCATATTGCATTTATGATTGTTCGGAATCCTGCCATTTATGTTATTATGGATTTTAATCGCCTTCTTGAGTTTCTTTGAAACTCATTCCTTTATTGTACAATGTTGTTAGACTATCCTGCAGGTACGGAATACTATGACGGTCCCTATGAGGAAGCGCAAGGCGAAGAGACATATCTCCGGGGAAGGTGATTGCGGTTACCACAATTACTCCGAAGATCCCACGGGTGGTTATGCTCCGTACGATGCTTAGTCCGACCATTGAGTGGAAGCGTCCTTGTGCTATTTATGAGATCTACACCTACAAGGATGTCGTCTACAAAGTGGAGAATAATTTAGTTACCCAATGTACTTGCTACTCGGGATTAGCTTTTATCTAGTTTATTCTTTAGAGCTACTTTTCCGCTGGATGTAAAGTGGGATTTTTGCTTCACTTTACTTATCTGTTTTGACACTCGATTATATCTATTATTCCGTTTCATTTATGATTCATTCTTTCATTATTGGATCTATGATTTATCTTCCGCACTCTTGTTATGGTTGTTCATGATTATGTTATTGTTTATGTGGGAGGTTGATCACTCGATACCTGATCTTCGGGCTGTGGATCACACTCTCGGGTATGCCGGATAGGGTACCGGCTGGGAGGGCGTGATGATTGGTATCGAGCCTCTGGTTCGAGGAGATCCTAACCACAAAAGACAACAACTGAACATTCTCGAGTCATTGATCTGAAATGACTCTTCTACTCTTAGAAGTGAATAATAGAACCTCGAATTAGAAACTTGAACTTTGAGGCATAACGAACATTTCGAATAACATACCATAATTATACTTGAACAAATGTCACTAATGCAAGGAAAATAAAAGTGCATAATATACAATAATTAAAGAGAAACAAAATGAACTTCATTAATTTCAAAAGTTTTTACAATGATTACATCCGAAAAGCATAAATGGAAAATCCTAAAGTACGGTCTATCTAGGTGATCTACTCGATCTCTATATGCTCGAACTCCTCTGCTAGGCCGAGTCACCCGACGCTCTATCTCGTCCTCGTCGAGACTCCATCCTCTCGTACATCTGCTCTGTCCGACCTCCATCCTCTCTAGCATGGAAGTCATCGATCTCATCTGTGCACCAAGATCTGAAGTCTCCGGAACCGCATGTGAAGGGCCGCCTGCCTCGAAGTGTGATGAAGGAAACTCGTGATGCACGGGCTCGGCCTCGCGCATATCCCGTATCATCTCCGGCCTGATCATCACTATCGGGACCGATATCCTCTCCTCCATCCTCCGATCCCTGATCCTCATCCTCCGATTCATCATCATCCTCACCCTCTGGACCAGGAGATCTCTCTAACCGATGTAGTCTCATCCGTCGAATGGTCCGAGTCCCAATGGGGTATCCCCGTGATCTAGTGTCCATCGGAGTATCCTCGAAACTCACCCCGAAATGCCCGAAGATCAAAGTCGAAGCCTTCCATAGCAAAGGTTCCGCATGCTAGGCCGCGAGAACTAAGTCCAGCATGACCTGCTGAATGATGTAGGAAAGATCGATCTCGAAGCCCATGTAGATGCGGTAAATGACCAAGGCCTCCATCACCGTGACCCGACGATGGTGATGTCCGGCTTTCGGCATGATGTTTCGGCCGACTATGCGACCGATAATACGTGCAGAACCCGTCATCCGTCCGCTAGTCCACGGTGTGAAGCATCGGCGGCTATCCCATAGCGTAGAGCATATCTCGCGAAGCTCGTACGGCATCGAGATGGCTGTCCAGTGCCGCTCCTGCAGGTATCCACACACCCTGCTTGTGGGTAGTAAGGGACCCCCAAGATCTCGGCCGGTGTCCGGGTGGAGAAGCGAATCCGAGTCGAAGGACCACTGCTCCCGAGGACAAGTCCGAGTGGATGTCCCCGGCCCCGAGCCTCCTCTGTGTAAGTAAGGTTGCTGAAGAACAACCTCACTAGCTCCGGGTATACCGGCAAATCCTCGGTGAAGAGGTGAGTCCACCTTGTAAAGTGTCGAACCTCTGCCGGATCTCGAAGGCTCCGAGCTGGCGTAAGTGAAGTAGACGCCCCATCTCGATGTTACAATAGCTGAAGTAGGCCTCGTATAGAAACTCGGCTCGAGGTGTGTCAAATAGGTCCGGTCTCCTAACCTCCTCTCTCGGGCTCGAAAGGAACCCGACCTCCGCCCCCGAGAGCACCTACGATGCGACCTCGACCTCTACCTCCTCCTCGTCCTCCCCTCCGCATGATGTATCCGTGGAAGAGACAAGAGACAATTCCAATTAGTGCTATTTCAAGATTTGAGCCAAAAGGGTATTTTCGTAATTTTTCGGAAAATTTCAAATTTGGGGGAAATTTGATTTGAACATACTAGCATGTGCACAATACTTGGAATTTCATGTCTATGAAGTTGTTTTGATGAAAATCGATCGAAAACATGGATTAAAGCGAAAAATTCAGCAAGAAGAAATTTGGGGATTTTGCAATTTAGGTCAAAATTGGATTTTTGAAAAGTTGAAATTGGTTAAATCAAATTGTATGGACCTATCTACAATGTCATCTTGAGCATGTAGCATTTGATCTCGTGCGAAAATTTCAAGCGGTTTGAGAGAAAACGAAATTTTTCTAAAGATATCGATTTCGATATAAAACTTTGCGAGATGAGCACCAAATGTGTTAAAACTTGTTGTCTATGCATGTCATTGTGTTTGAAACCTAGGGAATATGTTTCTAAGCATTCCTAAGCATGATTTCTAGCATTGGATACAAGTAAAGCATGGTTTTATTGAAATGCAAGCATGAGAAGATGAAAATGGAAGAAAGAATGAGAGATTTACCTTGTTTGTGAAGATGGTGTGTTGTGGTGTTGTTGTGGAAGCACTAAATCACCTCAAGAACACTTGTGGGAACTCTTGGATATTTTCCCTAGAGCTCTCTCACCTTTGGAAGAAGTTAGAATGAGGTTGGAATGTGGAAATGAGGCTTATAATGCGAATTTTCGCATTACTGTCTTCATTGGTCGATCGATTGGTCGACTGGGTCACTCGACCAACCACTCGACCAATGGTCACAGTGACCTCATTTGCTGTTGATTTTTTGGGAAATGTGATTTTTGCCTTATGGAATATTGTTTGATGACTATATGGATATATTTGAGCATGATTTAAGTTTTCAAATCATTTGGACTTGTGGTTTATGTTGAATCTTCGAAATTCGGTATTTTGATGTTCTCGGTTTTGCGTGAATGGTTACTCCGAGAAGTGGGCGTGGTGAATCCAGTGGTCATGGAGGTGGTGAAGTACCTCGGGGAGGTGGTGAAGTACCTCATGGAGGTGGTGAGATACCAAATGCTGATCGGGGTACTCATGAGATCCCCGGGTGCCCCGAATGTTGGAAGTTTCGAGAGATATTGCCAATATCATGGGCAATATGATGCAGCGACAAGCGGCTCGGTTCAACCGAGATGTTGGTGGGTTTCATGACTCGCATAATGAGACCCGGGCTGGTGCTAATGTGAATCCTCATGCCGCGATCCCGAATGCGGGAGGTTTAGCTGGAACTCCTCATACTCCTCCGATGGAGAGTTTTCCGCAAGATGCAAGTACCCACTTTCTTTGGAGTTACCAAGGACCCCTTGTTTCCTAACAAGTGGCTTCGTGAGTTGGAGAAGGCTTTCCGGCATCTGCAATGCTCGGAAGCTCGAAAGATTCCGTTTGCTTGAGCGGAGTTGCAACAAGAAGCCTGATGCATGGTGGATCTCCACTCGTCTCTGTTTTGGAAGGTTTGCATGCGGGAGTTGTAACTTGGGAGTTATTCAAAGAGGCTTTTTGTATGAACTACTTTCCCGAGGCGGTGAAGGATGCAAAGGAAGCTGAGTTTATGATTCCGACTCAAGGAACTTTGTCCGTGTTGGAGTACCAACGAAGTTCGAGGAGCTTCATTTCTTTGCTCCGATTCTTTGAAGGAAGACCTCGCGAAAGCAAAGAAGTTCTTCAAAGGACTGCGCCCGCCATTAAAGCTTATCTCACGATCCGACCTATAGTGAGCTATGCTCAAGTGGTGCAGTAACTCGAAGAAGTTGGAAGAAACAGAGAAGGAAAGTGCTCGTGTGCGAGAAGCCTTGGCGATCAAGGAATTCTGGTTTGGTGGATCGCAATGACCGTCGTTATGTGAGACCTACACCCTACCCCACTCCTACCTTTCGGGCTAAGAGTGTAGGTCGTAACACGGGTTTTCAGCAGCCCGGCCGGTTTAAACAAGATGCGGCGGAAACCGATCACCAGCAAATGCAAGTGCAAGTGCAAGTGCGAGTGCAAGGCCTTTTGTTCGAAGCCCTCTGTTGCAGCCACCCCTGTTGGATCCAGCAATCTCGTTTGCTTGCTTCTCTACGCAAGCAAGCTGGTCATTTTGCTCGTGCTGTCCGAAGCGGCCCGCCCAAAGCCGCCCTGTGGTGAAGAGTGCTCCTGCTCCTCCCTCCGGTAGAGTTTTCAGTATTTCCAAGATCGAGCAGGATCCAAGCCATGATGTGATTACGGGTACATTGTTAGTCGCTTCTATTTCGCATTTGTCTTATTTGATACGGGTGCATCTCATTCGTTCATGTCATCTCGCATTCATCAAGAAGACTAACCTAATCCCCGAGAAGTTGTCTAGTTGTTTATTGATTAGTACACCTACTGGTCCGTTGTGAAACTAGATAAGGGGTTATCTAAATGTCCCGTGTTGATTGGTGAGAAGAACTTGGAAGCCAATTTTGTGATTCTTGACATGAAGGACTTCGATGTTATTTTGGGAATTGATTGGTTGACAGCCCACAAAGCTGTGTTCCTTTGTTCCTCAAAGAAGATTCAGTTCCATATTTGTGGAAGTCCGGTCTTTGAATTTCAAGGTGAAAAGAGAAGGGTTTGTAAGAAGGTGCTGTCTGCGCACCGATGCAAGTCTATGCCCTAGTGGATGATGCTTCATCCGAAGGCAAGGGTATAGTGGAGAAAAGAGTCGATGAAGTCGAGTTGTCTGCGACTTTGTTGATGTCTTCCCGATGATCTATCGGGAGTGCCTCCGGACGAGAGATGTCGAATTCTCTATTGATCTCGTCCCCGGTGCCGCTCCGGTATCTAAAGCTCCGTATAGGATGGCCCCTACCGAGTTGAAAGAGTTGCAAAATCAGTTGAATGAGCTCATTGATAGAGGTTTCGTACAGCCTAGTGTGTCACCTTGGGGAGCTCCGGTCTTGTTCGTCAAGAAGAAAGACGGTAGTATGCGCTTGTGCATCGACTACCGTGAGTTGAATAAGTTGACTATCAAGAATAGATATCCGCTGCCCGTAATCGATGATCTCTTCGATCGGTTGAAGGGTGCAGTTTGTGTTCTCGAAGATTGACTTAAGGTCCGGATATCACCAATTGAAAGTGAAGTCTAGTGATATCTTCAAGACAGCTTTCCGAACGCGGTATGGTCACTACGAGTTTAGAGTCATGCCTTTCGGATTGACCAATGCTCTGCGGTGTTCATGGACCTCATGAACCGAGTATTTCATGATGTGCTTGATAAGTTTGTGATTGTGTTCATTGATGACATCTTGATCTATTCGAAGAGCGAAGAAGAGCATGCGAGTCATCTAAGTTTCACTTTGCAAAGGTTGCGAGAAAAGAAGTTGTTTGCTAAGTTTAGCAAGTGTGATTTCTGGCTTAAGAGAGTGGTTTTCCTTGGTCATGTAGTTTCAGCCGAAGGTATTCGTGTCAATCCCGAAAAGGTCCAAGTCGTGGCTGATTGGGAGAGACCGAAGTCGATAACGGAAATAAGAAGTTTTCTTGGATTGGCGGGGTACTACCGAAGGTTTATTGAGAATTTTTCTCGGTTGGCTGCTCCTATGACTAAGTTGACCAGGAAAGAAGAGAAGTTTGTTTGGTCTGACGCCTGTGAGAAGAATTTCCAAGAGTTGAAAGATAGATTGACCAGTGCCCCGGTTTTGACTATACCTGATAGTTCCGGTGGTATGACAGTTTATACCGATGCGTCAAAGATTGGTTTGGGTTGTGTACTGATGCAACATGGCAAGGTCGTAGCCTATGCTTCTCGGCAATTGAAGGATTATGAGCGGAATTACCCCACTCACGATCTAGAACTTGCCGCCGTTGTCTTTGCTTTGAAGATTTGGAGACATTATCTTTACGGTGAGAAGATTGCCATTTTCACGGATCATAAGAGTTTGAAATATTTCTTTACCCAAAAGGAGTTGAACATGAGACAAAGGAGATGGTTGGAACTAGTCTCCGACTATGATTGTGATATTCAGTATCATCCTGGGAAAGCAAATGTTGTTGCTGATGCTCTTAGTAGGAAGAACCAGAAGAAGACTTTGGATTTAAATGCTTTGAGTTTACCATTGTGGTCTTCTATTGAGAGTTTTGGTTTGGAAATCGTCCCTGAGAATTCTGATTTTATTCTTTCGCCATGACGGCAAGATCTGGTCTTAGAGATAAGATTGTTGCTCTGCAGAGTTCCGATCAGAGTTTTTGACCAAAGTTGAGAAGATTTCTTCGAATCCCGAGTCGGACCCCGACTTTGGTATATCCATGGATGGTGCTTTGTTGTTTAGAGGAAGACCGTGTGTGCCTCAAACGATGAAGTTAAGAAAGAAATATTGAAGGAAGCACACCAGTCGGTCTTTCATGTACACCCTGGAAGCACCAAGATGTACAAGGACTTGAAGGAACATTTTTGGTGGATTGGTTTAAAGGCGGATGTTGATGATTTTGTTGCCAAGTGTGAGACTTGCCAGCGTGTGAAAGCCGTTCGACAACCTCCATCCTGGATTACTTCAACCTCTTCCTATTCCTAGTTGGAAGTGGGAAGATATCTCCATGGACTTTGTGACTAGCTTGCCTCGGACAAGTAAAGGCAATGACACCTGTGTGGGTGATTGTTGATAGGTTGACCAAATCAGCCCATTTCATTCCTATGAAGATCACTCATACTCCGGATAAGCTAGCCGGGCTTTATGTGGATAATGTGGTTCGTCCGCATGGTGTGCCATTGAGTATTGTCTCGGATCGTGATCCTAGGTTCACCTCAAGGTTTTGGAATAGTTTGCAGAAGGCCTTGGGAACCCAATTGAACTTGAGTACAGCTCATCATCCACGGTCGATGGACAATCGCGAGCGGACAATTCAGACATTGGAAGACATGCTCGATCTTGTGTGGTGGATATGGGTGGAAATTGGGATGAACACCTAGCTTTGGTTGAGTTTGCCTATAACAACAGCTTATCAAGCAACAATAGGCATGGCTCCATTCAAGGCTTTGTATGGTAGTACTTGTAGGACACCTTTGTACTTGGGCTCGAGACAGTTGAAAGAAAAGTCTTAGGTCCCGAGATGATTGAAGCTACAAGTGCTATGGTAGATATGATAAGAGAAAGGATTAAGTCCGCCTAATCGAGACAGAAATCTTATGCTGATAAGAGAAGGACCGATTTGGAATTTCAAGTTGGAGAGAAAGTCTTTCTGAAGGTCTCACCAATGAAGGGTGTGATGAGATTCAATGTTAAGGGTAAGCTTAGCCCTCGTTACATTGGACCTTTCGAGATTTTGGAAAAGGTTGGACCTGTTGCGTATCGATTAGCATTACCTCCGTCTCTTGCTGGTGTGCACAATGTGTTTCATATTTCGATGCTCCGAAAATACATAGAGAATCCGGAACACATTTTGCAGCAAGCACCGAAGGACTTAGTGCTGATTCCCCCCCCTTAGAGGAACCCCCCCCAAACCCCGGTTGGGAGGGCCAACCCCCGCGGAATCGCGCCATTCCTTTGGTGAAGATTCGGTGGAAGAACCATACCCCTGAAGAAGCTTCTTGGGAGAAGGAAGAAGACATGAAGGAGAAGTTTCCTTACCTCTTTGGAAGCACAGTACGCTTTCAATTTCGGGGACGAAATTTCTTTAAGGGGGGAGAATGTGAAACCCAGCCCTAACCTTGACCCGGAAACCTTGTTATTTGTAAGTCCGATGACCCGAAGTAAAGTAAGAAGTCAGCTTTGGGCCATCCCAAAGAGAGGACTTGGTGTCCGGCTTTGAATCCATGAAGGTTGATGATGAGGTTCTATTTATGGAAACGGAATCCTGATGAAGATCTAATTAGTTGATGGACTTGGAGTGCTCTCTATCTTGGTTTGAAGGCATTTCTACCTACTAGGTAAGTCACTTGACTTGTGTACAAAACCCCTTTAGGTTTGGATTTGATCTCGGGCCTTCAATTCCCCGTTTTGGCCTTGTTGTCCGCATTGGTCGACCGATTGGTCGATCGGGCCAGCCGACCAATCCACTCGACCAATGGGTGTTGTCTTTGGCAATTAGGTTGATTCTTGCTCTATTTAAGTCTAACCTCGAGTCCACTTCGTATTTGCTGCCTCCAAACCCTCCGGGGGCGAACCAAAGACCTCTCGCAAGTCATCTCTCTTGCATCCTTGGAGTTTTCTTGGCGGATCTTCGTCGGAACTCTTCTTTTTGCATCAAAAGGTATGTCTACTCTCTCTTCTTCTCCTACATCTTTGTTTTTTTTTTTTCCTTTTTGAGTTGAGACAGTAGAAGAGATGCTGCATCCTCTGTTGCAAACATCTCTGAACATGTTCTCATGATCATCCTAAGGATTAAAGGCTAGAACAATGATCTTAACCATGATCATTGCAAGCTTTTGAAGGATTCATGATCAAACCATGATTTAATCTCTCGTTAATTTCCTAATCTGAATTCCGATCTCTTTGGATCTTCTTTCATTGATCATGTTAGTGGTTAATGGTTGTGTTTTCTTTCTATGATCCATAATCCATAGAATTCTAGTTGTTCTCTTCTACCTTACTATGTGTTCTTCATGATGCATGATAGTACATATATGGTAGGTTTTATTTCCTTATTTAGATTTATGCTTCTAAGCCTTATTCCATGAAGACCTATGCATGTTTTCATGTTTTCATTACCAAAAGCAATGATCCATCCTCCTATAGTTCTTATCTTTGTTTTCTATTTCAAAATTCATCAAGATCCATGTTTGATTTATTTATGGTAACTTTTTGTTTCCTAATTTGGATTTTGATACCTTGATTTGATTAGTGTTTTGAGGTCCCCTATATGTTAGAATACTACTGATGTAGTCTACCCCTCGATTAGTACCCTTTTGAACCACCAAATTCGGATTTCATATCTCAAAACTCTGATTTTCTAAGCTATCGTCTCGCATTGGTCGATCGATTGGTCGACCGGACCACTCGACCAATGAGCACCAATGAGTACAAGAACTCCAGAATTGGTCTGTTTCGGATGTTTTGATATATATTCTGTTAGGGATCTTTCCTAATATGTTGTATATATTTGTTTAGGACCTTCTTCTCAAGTTTGCCAAGATCTTACTTGATTTCTTTGGATTCTTTGCGAGTTATAAAAGGTAAGGATGGTTATTTCCTTAATTACATAGATAGCATGAATCTAGTTTCTATATTTGAATATCATTAATATGTTTCCTAAATTAGATTCTTACAATGATATTCTACTGTTGCATAACTTTGATTACAGTAGCATTACGTATTCATATTGAATTGATTCATGTATGATTTACTTACCAATGATATACAAGTGATTGTTATACTGATTTCTTTCCATATATGGAGTTACCATATATGTGATGATATGAATTGATGCATGTGTATGCTTACGTATGGTTTGGAAAGGAGAGGTGTCCTTTTGACACTTCGCTCCTTGGACTACTACGGGAATATTATGGGATATTTCCGGAGATGCCCTCCGGACACCTTCCTAAACCGTTGGATGACATATATAGGATTGTCTAGTAGTGTTTGGCTAGGATGTCCGTGTATGTCGACCCTAATCGGAGGGGTATTGAGACCGAACGACCCGTGGTAGCAATGGGGATTCATGGGCGCTCAAGACCGGTAACCAACCCGTGAGAGGACAGGAATCACATTGTGGGGGCCATTTGTTGGTAGGGTTGCATATGGTTAGACTTGGGCTCACGGGCGCTTAAGACCGGTAACCAACCCGTGAGAGGACGTGAGAGCTTCCCGTTTACCATATGTGGATAACCAATAGGGTTGATGAGTCCGTAGTCCGAGTTGGTCGGTGCCATAGGATACGCCGACTCTAGTGTGAAGGATACCGGAAAGGATCGTCGGGGACGAGGAATGGAAGTATCTGGATCCGACTTGATGTAACCAAGTAGAAGACTTGCATTTGGCTAGGTATTACCCCGACATGCGCCAAGATTTATACCAAATGGTTGTGAGAGAGTGTGTTGACTTAACCCCCGCCAAGGTTTGTCCCGAGGGATGAAGGACCCATTACTAATCGGCTGCTCAAGACCGGTGAAATGATCCGTGAGAGAATCCAAGATATCTTAAATGGTTGAGGATGTGAGTGGACTTTCCTAAAGAAGTACGGTGCTATGACTTAAAGCATGTCCGCCAATAGAGACCAAAGCATCCATAGAGTTAGATTCATTCATTCATTGTTTGTCTCATATCATATTGCATTTATGATTGTTCGGAATCCTGCCATTTATGTTATTATGGATTTTAATCGCCTTACCGAGTTTCTTTGAAACTCATTCCTTTATTGTACAATGTTGTTAGACTATCCTGCAGGTACGGAATACTATGACGGTCCCTATGAGGAAGCGCAAGGCGAAGAGACATATCTCCGGGGAAGGTGATTGCGGTTACCACAATTACTCGAAGATCCCACGGGTGGTTATGCTCCGTACGATGCTTAGTCCGACCATTGAGTGGAAGCGTCCTTGTGCTATTTATGAGATCTACACCTACAAGGATGTCGTCTACAAAGTGGAGAATAATTTAGTTACCCAATGTACTTGCTACTGGGATTAGCTTTTATCTAGTTTATTCTTTAGAGCTACTTTTCCGCTGGATGTAAAGTGGGATTTTTGCTTCACTTTACTTATCTGTTTGACACTCTGATTATATCTATTATTCCGTTTCATTTATGATTCATTCTTTCATTATTGGATCTATGATTTATCTTCCGCACTCTTGTTATGGTTGTTCATGATTATGTTATTGTTTATGTGGGAGGTTGATCACTCGATACCTGATCTTCGGGCTGTGGATCACACTCTCGGGTATGCCAGATAGGGTACCGGCTGGGAGGGCGTGACACATCTACTCTTAGAAGTGAATAATAGAACACTTGGACTAGAAACTATTAATGAAGCATAACTGAATACTTCTGAATAATGCACAATAATTATATTTAAACAATTGTCACTTAATGCAATAAAAGAAAAGTGCATAATACACAATGATAAAGTGAAACAAAGAGAACTTCATTAACTTTAAGAAAAGTTTTACAACTACTACATCTGAAAAGCATAAAAGAAAATCCTAGTACAGTCTATCTAGGTGATCTCCTCTGATCTCTGTAAGCTCGGAACTCCTCTGAAAGCTGAGTCACCTAATACTCTATCCTATCCTGTCGTGACTCCATCCTCTCATATAGCTGCTCCTGTCTGACCTCCATCCTCTCCTGCATGGAAGTCATTGATCTCATCTGTGCGCTGAGATCCGAAGTCTCTGGAACCGCATGAGAAGGACCACCTGTCTCGAAGTGCGAGGAAGGGAAATCGTGATGCTCCGGCACTGTCTCGTGCATCTCAGTATCATCTTCGGCCTGATCATCATCACTGTCAGGACCGATATCCTCTCCACCATCCTCTGACTCCTGCTCATCCTCTGTCTCATCATCCTCCTCACCCTCTGGACCAGGAGATCTCACTGTCTGTGTCAGTCCCATCTGACGTACCATCCTAGTCTCCATGACATATCCTCGTGGACCAGTGTCCACTGGTGTATCCTCGAAACTGACCCTGAAATGCCTGAAGATCAAAGTCAGTAACCTCCCATAGCAAAGATTCCGCATGCTAGGCCGCAGAACCAGATTCGGCATGACCTGCTGTATGATGTAGGAAAGGTCAATCTCGAAGGCCATGTAGATCCGGTAGATGACTATGGCCTCCATCACTGTAACCCTATGATGATGTCCAGCCTTCGGCATGATGTTTCGACCGACGATGCGACCGATAACTCGTGCAGAATCTATCATCTGTCAGCTGTTCCTAGGAGTGAAGCACCGGCGGCTGTCCCACAGTGTGTTGCATATCTCGCGCAACTCGTATGGCATCAAGTAGCTATCTATATCTGCTCCTATAGGTATCCATACGCACTGATCTGGGTAGTGAGGGACCTGCAAGATCTCGGGTAGTGATCTGGTGGAAAAGCGAATCTGAGTCTGAAGGACCCTGCTCCTGAGGACAAGTCTAAGTGGATGCCCTGGACCTCTAGCCTCCTCGGTGTAAGTAAGGTTGTTGAAGAACAACCTCACTAGCTCTGGATATACAGGCAGATCCTCTGTGAAGAGATGAGTCCACTGCAAGGTGTCAAACCTCTGTTGTATCCTAAAGACTCAGAGCTGGCGAAGGTGTAATAGACGTCCTAGCTCGATCTGGCAGTAGCAGAAGTAGGGCCTCATACAGGAACTCAACCTGTGGAGTGTCGAAGCGCTCTGGTCTCCGGACATACTGTCTAGGCTCTGAAGGAACCTGACCTCTACCCCTGAGTACCCCTACTATGCGACCTCTACCTCGTCCGCGTACTCCTCTCGGCATAGTGAATATCTGTAGAAGAGACAATGACATTGTTGGTTAAGTGCTATTTCAAGACTTAAGCCAAAAGGGTATTTTCGTAATTTTTTGGAAAATTTCAAATTTGGGGGAAATTTGATTTGAAGATACTAGCATGTGCATAATACTTGGAATTGCATGTCTATGAAATTTATTTGATGAAATTCGATCGAAAACTTGATCTAAAACGAAAAATTCAGCAAGAAGGAATTTGGGGATTTTGCATTCTAGGTCAAAATTGAAATTTTGAAAAGTTGAAATTGGTTAAATCAAACTATATGGACATATCTATAGTATCATTTTGAGCATGTAGCAATTGAATTCATGCGAAACTCCAAGCGGTTTGTGAGAAATCGAAATTTTTCTAAAGATAACGATTTCGGTACGAAAACCTTGCAAGAAGTGCAAAGAGGTGTTAGAACTTGTTGTCTATGCATGACATTGTGTTTAAAACCTAGGGAATATGTTTCTAAGTATTCCTTAACATGATTTCTATCAATG
This sequence comes from Hakea prostrata, assembly GCF_041222555.1. Taxonomy (NCBI): domain Eukaryota; kingdom Viridiplantae; phylum Streptophyta; class Magnoliopsida; order Proteales; family Proteaceae; genus Hakea; species Hakea prostrata. The sequence goes on from NC_142600.1 coordinate 33,697,397, forward strand.
GATACAAGTAAAACATAGATTTGATTGAAATGCAAGCATGAGAAGATGGAAGTAAAAGAGAAAATGTTAGTCTTACCTTGTGTTTGATGAATGCGAGTTGTGGTGTTGTTGTTAAAGCACTTGAATCACCCAAAGATTCTTGGAAGAACCTTAGAAGATGTTTCCCTAGAGCTCTCTCACTTGTGGAAGAAGTTAAAATGAAGTTTGAATGTGAAAATGAGGCTTATAATGCGAATTTTCGTATTCTGTGAGCATTGGTCGACTCATTGGTCGATTGGGTCAATCGACCAATCAACCGACCAATGGACCCAGTAGCTCCAATTTTGGTTGAAATGTTGGAAAATGTGATTTTTGTCCTATGAATTGTTGTTGGATGACTAAATGGATGTATTTGAGCATGATTTAAAATTTTCAAATCATTTGGACATGTTGATTTCATTGAAACTTTGAAATTTGGTATTTTGACGTTTCCGGTTCTTACAGAATGGTTACTCTGAGAAGTGGGCGTGGCGAATCCAGTGGTCATGGAAGTGGTCGTGGTGAGATACCTGAAGGTGATCATGATCAGCAGACTGGTGACCAAGGTACCCAGGACATACTAGGTGCCCCGAATGTCGGAAGCTTTCATGATATTGCCAACATCATGAGCAATATGATGCAACAGCAAACAACTCAGTTTAATCGATGTTGACGGGTTTCATGACACTGCATAATGAGACTCGTGTTGGTGTTAATGTGAATCCTCATGCCGCAGTTCTGAATGCAGGTGGCCTTGCTGGAACTCCTCATACTCCTTTGATGGAGAGTTTTCTAAAGATGCAGTGCCCAACTTTATCGGTGTTACCAAGGATCTCTTGTTCCCTAACAAGTGGATTCGTGAGTTGGAAAAGACTTTTCGTCATCCGCAATGCTCCGAAGCTCAAAAGATTTTGTTTGCTGAGCGTGGTTGCAAAGCATGAAGCCGATGCTTGGTGGACTTCCACTCGGCCTGTTTTGGAAGGTTTGCATGCAGGTGTTGTAACTTGGGATTTATTCAAAGAGGCTTTTTGCATGAATTATTTCCCTGAGGCGGTAAAGGATGCAAAGGAAGCTGAGTTCATGGTTCTCGCACAAGAATCCTTGTCTGTGTTAGAGTACCAACAGAAGTTTGAGGAACTTCATTTCTTTGCTAAGGCGAAGAAGTTCTTTAAGGGATTGCGCCCTGCCATTAAAGGCTATCTCACTGTCCAGCCTATAGTGAGTTATGCCCAAGTGGTGCAGAACTCGAGGAAATTGGAAGAAAATGAAAAGGAGAATGCTCGAGTGCAAAGGCCTTGGCAGTCTAGAAATCCTGGTTTGGTGGATCGTAATGATCAGCGCTTTGTGAGACCTACGCCCTATCCCACTCCTGCTTTTCAGCCTAGGAGTATAGGTCAAAGCCCTGGTTTTCGACAGCCTGGTCAGTTTCAGTATGGCGGGAATAGACCACTAGTGAATGCAAGTGCTAGGCCAGTGAATGCGAATCCTAAGCCTTTTGTTCAAAAGCCTCCCGTTGCAGCTATTCCGGTAGGACCAAGCAATCCTGTTTGCTTCTACTATAAGCAGTCCGGTCATTTTGCTCGCGATTGTCCGAAGAAGTTTGTCCAGCAGCCTACCCCAGTGGTGAAGAGTGCTCCTGTAAAATCCAGCTTTTACCTAACCTTGACCTGACCCGGTCATTGTTATGTTTGTAGGTCCAAAGACCCGAAGTGGTGGTAGGAGGGACTTATGGGCCCTACTGGTTGATGACGTAATGTCGAGATTCCAGTTTATGGACATTGATGATGCTGCTCCTTCCTTGAGCACATTACCAGTGCTAAGTTAGAATCTGTGCACTGATGAAGAGCGAGACAGTTGAAATAGCAAACGGACTCCTGTGCATAATCCGAAGGTACTCCCTGAAACTAGACCTCTTGAGTGAACTGTAGGAGAAAACCCCATGCAATTTGACCTTGTATAGCCCTCCAAGTCCGCACCTAAAGTTGCTGAACTATTCTGTAAAATTTCTGCAGAGATTGTTTTGGTCGATACTATTGGTCGATACCATCGACCAAAGGTATCGACCAACAAGTCTCTCGAGCCCAGATTTAAAGATTCTTGGAATATTCTTTTCTATTTATTTATTCCTCAAGACTGGAGCCCTATTCTCGCGTTTTTAACATCTGGGAACGTGAGAGAGCCTCCCAAGAACTCCTCCTTGGTAGTGGTGAAGCATCTTCTTCATCAATCATTGCCAACCACTTATTCCTACTTTCTTGTTCCACTTTAAAGGTATGACTCTCTCTCCTAATCACTTTCTCACTCATCTTTTCTCTATTTTACTGTTGGGACCATGGTCAAGGTGCTGCAACCTTGCATACACCTTGCCATGAACCTTCTAAACCCCATACAATGATGTTTTCACCGATATGACTATGATTGATTCACCTCATGATCATTGACTACACATTTCCATGAGTTATTGCTTACCAACTTGCTTTATTTACCAAAACTGAGATGAAGCTCGTGATTAACCTAATCTATACCTTGCATATGTGCTCCATGTTACTTCTAAACGATTCCCTACCTAATCCCCCATGTTTTCCCCTAATTTGCATTGAGATATAGCCAATGCCATGATCTACAACTCTTAACCTTGATATGTCAATTTGGGGATTTCCAAATGGACCATTGGATTATGAAAGTTCTTGATAATTAGTGTCCCCATGTTGTGCTTAGACTATCCTCCAAGTTTCATGTCAATCCGAGACCCGGAAGACCAAATCTGGGCAAGAATCCGAAAAGCCAGCTTGCTGTCCTCGGAATTGATTTGGTCGATACTATTGGTCGATACTATCGACCAAATGTATCGACCAATAGAGTTCTTGTCGAAGCAACTTTTGCCCGATTCCGATTCGTTTGATCTCCGATTGTTCTGATTTCTTCTCTAACCTTTCATATATGCTTGTTTAGGACTTTAAGACTATTTGGGCCACTCGCTTGTGATCTTGGACCATTCTCTTCTCCGATTCAAGGTAAGGATAGTTATCGATGTAATTACCTAGGATATGGAAATCTTGACTTGGTATTCCTAACCTAGTAAATATAGTTTCTATTTCATATTCTTATCGTGTTAGACTTGCTACATATGTCTTTTAACAGTAGCTTTGTGTTTACATTATATTACTTCAATGTTTTATCATGTTTATCAATTTCAATATATGATGACTTATGTCAATGTCATGAATTGAATGTTTATTATGACGTTGTATCTTGTGAACTGATATGATGAACTTGGGCATGTGATTGCTTAAGTATAACTTGGGATTGAGGGGTACCCTACTGGTGCTTCTGTCCTTGGACATCGGAGGGAATAGTATGGGATGTTCTCCGAAGGTGTCCATTGACGCTTTCCCGGGTTATTGAATGACATGCATAGGATTTGTCTAGATGTATGGCTAGGATGTCCCTATCATATCGGACCCGATTCGGAAGGGCATTGAGACCGAACAACCCGTGGTAGTAGTGTGGATTTGTGGGCGCTCAAGACCGGTATCCACTCCGTGAGAGGACATGAATTGCATTACGGTTACCCGAAAGGGGCCATTTATTGGTAGGGTTACAAATGGCTAGACTTGGGCTCACGGGCACTCAAGACCGGTGAAATGATCCGTGAGAGGGACGTGAGAGCTTCCCGTTTACCATTTGTGGATGACCAATAGGGTTGATGAGTCCGGTGAGTAATATCCGTGACTCTAGTGTGAAGGATACAGGAAAGGATCCCGAGAGGGGAGGAATGGAAGTATCTGGAACTGGCATGATATGATTAAATAGATGACTTGCATTGGGCTAGGCTATACCCTGACATGCGCCAATACTTAGACCAAACGGTGATGTGAGAGAGCGGTGACCGAAACCCCCAACCATGGATTTGTCCGAGAGGGATGCAGGACCCAATTCCCCCAGGTGATGAGTGACTGAGACTACCTAAAGAAGTATGGTGCTATGACTTAAAGCATGTCTACCATAGATGACCAGCATACTTAGAATAAAGTCATATTGCATTATATGCCTCATATCATCTGCATCATTTTATGATTATCTTGTGGTTTATGTGTGGTGGGATAACTTCCTTGCTGAGTTCTTTTGAACTCATTCCTTTTCTCATTGCAATATTTTGTTAGGCTATTCTACAAGTGATTACTCGATGGCACCCTCCCCGAGGCGGACCCGGATACCTCATACTACCATCCGGAGGTCTGGCTACGTTGAAGACTTCGGTGACCATACCGAAGAAGATTACCAGGCGTACCAGGGTTAGCCCCGGAGTTGTATGGGAGCAGTCATGTTGGGTCTCCATGGTCCTCAACTTTGAAGAAGATATATTTATTATGGAGGAGACTTATGAGTAGTTACCCCTTCTTTTGTGACAGTATACTTAGAAGAATTGTAATAACTTTAACTTACCTTTATAACTTGAGACTTGTACTTAACTAAATTTTGACCTCACTTCCGTTTGGTGAAGGAGTGGATTCCGCCCACTGCCTTCTTAATTTATCTGATTTGATATTTATTTCCGCACTCTGATTATGTCTGACACCTTATTTCTGAATTCCATGATCATTCATTGTTAGTTTATGATTATTATCTGTTCATGATTGTATTATCGTCGATGTGGATTATGTGGTCCCTGAACTATGGATCTTCGGGGCTGTGGATCACATCCCGGGTATGCCAGATAGGGTACCGGCTGGGTGGATGTGACAGCTCTTGCTCCTCCCTCTGGTAGAGTGTTCAGTATCTCTAGTACAGAGCAAGATGGAAGCCATGATGTGATCACAGGTACATTGTCAGTCGCTTCTTTTCCTGCATTTGTTTTATTTGATACTGGTGCATCTCATTCGTTCATATCATCTGCATTCATTAAGAAGATTTACCTTATCCCTGAGAAATTGTCTAGTTGTTTGTTGATTAGTACACCTACTGGTCCTACTGTGAAACTAGATAAAGGATTAGTTAAATGTCCTGTGTTGGTTGGTAAGATGAACTTGGAAGCTAATTTGGTACTTCTTGATATGAAAGACTTCGATGTTATTTTGGGAATTGACTGGTTAACAGCCCACAAAGTTGTATTTCTTTGCTCCTCGAAAAAGATTCAATTCCATACTTGCGTAGGTTCAGTTTTTGAATTTCAAGGTGAGAAAAGAAGGGTTTGTAAAAAGATATTGTCCGCACTGATGCAAATCTACACCATAGTAGATGATGCTTCTTCTGAAGGCAAGAGAAAAGTGGAGAAAAGAGTTGACGAAGTCAAGGTTGTCTGTGACTTTGTTGATGTCTTCCCTGATGATCTATCGGGAGTGCCTCCAGATAGGGATGTTGAGTTTTCTATTGATCTCGTCCCTGGTGCCGCTCCGATATCTAAGGCTCTGTATAGGATGGCTCCTACTGAGTTAAAAGAGTTGCAAAACTAGTTAAATGAGCTCATTGAAAGAGGTTTCATACAACCTAGTGTGTCACCTTGGGGAGCTCCGGTCTTGTTCGTCAAAAAGAAGGATGGTAGTATGCGTCTGTGCATTGATTACCGTGAGTTGAATAAGTTGACTATCAAGAATAGATACCCGCTACCCCGGATTGACGATCTCTTTGATCAATTGAAGGGTGCAGCTGTGTTCTCAAAGATTGACTTAAGGTCTGGATATCACCAGTTGAAAGTGAAGTCAAGTGATGTCTTCAAGACAGCCTTCCAAACAAGGTACGGCCATTATGAATTCCGAGTCATGCCTTTTGGATTGACTAATGCTCCTGCTGTGTTCATGGACCTCATGAACCGAGTCTTTCATGATGTGCTCGATAAGTTTGTGATTGTCTTCATTGATGATATTCTGATTTATTCGAAAAGTAAAGAAGAGCATGAAAGGCATCTAGATTTCACTTTGCAAAGAATACGAGAAAAGAAACTTTATGCTAAGTTTAGCAAGTGTGATTTCTGGCTCAAGAGTGTAGTATTCCTCGGCCATGTGGTTTTTGCTGAAGGTATTCGTGTTGATCCTGAGAAAGTCCAAGCGATTCTTGATTGGGAAAGACCGAAGACTGTAACGGAAATAAGAAGTTTCCTTGGTCTGGCAAGTTACTACAGAAGGTTTATTGAGAACTTTTCTCGGTTAGCTGCTCCTATGACTAAGTTAACCCGGAAAGAAGAGAAGTTTGTTTGGTTTGACGCTTGTGAGAAGAATTTCCAAGAGTTGAAGGATAGACTGACAACTGCCCCGATTTTGACTATACCTGATAGTTCTGGTGGTATGGCAGTCTGTATTGATGCGTCGAAGATTGGTTTGGGTTGTGTACGGATGCAGCACGGTAAGGTTGTAGCCTATGCCTCTCGGCAATTGAAGGATTATGAGCGGAACTACCCCACTCATGATTTAGAGCTTGCCGCTGTTGTTTTTGCTTTGAAGATTTGGAGACATTACCTCTATGGTGAGAAAATTGCCATATTCACGAATCATAAGAGTTTGAAATACTTCTTTACCCAGAAAGAGTTAAACATGAGGCAAAGAAGATGGTTGGAACTAGTCTTTGATTATGATTGTGATATTCAGTATCACCCTGATAAGGCAAACATTGTTGCTGATGCTCTTAGTAGGAAGATTCAGAAGAAGGTTCTGGATTTGAATGCTTTGAGTCTACCCTTGTTGTCTTCTATTGAGAGTTTTGATTTGGAAGTTGTTCCTGAGAATTCTGCTGTTGTTCTTTCTGCTATGACGGCAAGGTCTGGTCTTAGAGATAAGATTGTTGCTTTGCAGAGTTCTGATCCGGAACTTAAGGACAAGGTTGAGAAGATTTCTTCGAATCCTGAGTCGGATCCCGACTTTGGTATATCTTTGGATGGTGCTTTATTGTTTAGAGGTAGATTGTGTGTGCCAGCAAATGAAGATCTTAAGAAGGAAATATTAAAGGAAGCACACCAATCAATCTTTACAGTACACCCTGGAAGCACCAAGATGTACAAGGACTTGAAGGAACATTTTTGGTGGATTGGTTTGAAGGCCGATGTTGAGGACTTTGTTGCCAAGTGTGAGACTTGCCAACGTGTGAAAGCCGTTCATCAACCTCCATCCAGATTGCTTCAGCCCCTTCATGTTCCTAATTGGAAGTGGGAAGATATCTCTATGGACTTCGTGACTAGCTTGCCTAGGACAAGTAAAGGCAATGACACTGTGTGGGTGATTGTTGATAGGTTGACCAAATCAGCCCATTTTATTCCTATGAAGATCTATCATACTTTGGATAAGCTAGCTAGACTTTATGTGGATAATGTGGTTCGTCTACATGGTGTGCCAATGAGTATTGTGTCCGATCATGATCCCAGATTCACCTCAAGGTTTTGGAACAGTCTACAGAAGGCCTTGGGAACCCAATTGAACTTGAGTACAGCTCATCATCCATAGTCAGATGGATAGTCTAAGCGGACAATTCAGACTTTGGAAGACATGCTCAGATCTTGCGTGGTGGATATGGGTGGAAATTGGGATGAACACTTAGCTTTGGTTGAGTTTGCCTATAATAACAGTTATCAAGCAACGATAGGCATGGCTCCATTTAAGGCTTTGTATGGTTGCACTTGTAGAACACCATTATATTGGACTGAGACGGGTGAAAGAAAAGTCATAGGTCCTGAATTGATTGAAGCTACGAGCGCAATGGTGGATATGATAAGAGAAAGGATTAAGTCTACCCAGTCAAGACAGAAATCCTATGCTGACAAGAGAAGGACTGATCTGGAATTTCAAGTTGGAGAGAAAGTTTTCTTGAAGGTTTCACCAATGAAGGGTGTGATGAGATTTAATGTTAAAGGGAAGCTTAGCCCTCGTTTCATTGGACCTTTTGAGATTTTGGAAAAGGTTGGACCCGTTGCTTATTGATTGGCATTACCTCCGGCTATTGCTGCTGTGCATAATGTGTTCCACATTTCGATGCTCCGAAAATATGTTGAAAATCCGGAACATGTCTTACAGCAGGCACCTGAAGGACTTAGTGCTGATCTTACCTATGATGAAGAGCCAGCTGAAATGTTGGATAAGAAGGACAAGCAATTGCGGAATCGCACCATCCCTTTGGTAAAGATTCGTTGGAAGGACCATATCCCTGAAGAAGTTTCTTGGGAGAAGGAAGAAGATATGAAGGAGAAGTTTCCTCACCTCTTTGGAAGCACAGGTACGCTTTCAATTTCGAGGACGAAATTTCTTTAAGGGGGGAGAATGTGAAACCCAGCCCTGACCCTAATCCGGAAACTTTGTTATTTGTAGGTCCAGTGACCCGAAGTAAGGCAAGAAGTCATCTTTGGGCCTTTTCTGTTGAAGACTTGATGGCTGGATTGGAATCCATGAGTGTTGATGCTAGTGTCCCAATGGTGGAAACTGCACCCGGATGAAGATTGGATTAGTTGATGGTCTTGGAGTGGTCTCTGTATTGATTCGAAGGCATTTATAACTCCTAGGTATGTCACTCTAGGTGTGTGCAAAACCCCTTGATGTTTGGACTTGATCTAAGCCTTCAATTCCCTGTTTTAAAGTTGCTGTCTTGATTGGTTGACTCATTGGTCGATTGGACCAATCGACCAATTGATTCTGTTTTTGAAATTTGAATCCTGTCTCTTCTATTTAAGTCTAATCTCGGGAATACTCCACCTCCTCTGCCTCCTAAGCCTCTGGAACGAGTTAGAACCCTAATCTAACCCATTCCCTTGCATTTTTTGGTGATTTCTCGCAAAGACTTGAAGAATTCTTCATCTTTCTACGGCAAAGGTATGATTTCACTCACTCTGTCTTCTATCTCTGATTCTCTTTCTTTTATTTTGTTCTTCATTGAGATCAGAAAGATAATAAAGCATTCTTGTAATCATCAATTCTCTGATCTCACCATATTCTTTAAGACTCATGATCATCATCATGATCTTAAACCCTGCCTATTGAATTCTTGAAAACCTAACCCTAATTCTTTGAAACCCTAACCTGTGTGATTGTCTGGAGAACTTTTGGTAACCTACCTTGTGAAAGGGAAATCCTTTTTGGGTGACATTGTGTTAACCTAAAACTTAATCATCTATATTTTCCTGTTTTGATTTATCTTTGTTCATTCAGATCTCACAATTATTTGTCCAGGGAGCCAAAAGGGTGAAACCCTAATTTTCTTGGATCAAACCCAGGAACCCCCTTGTTGATCATGTTAACCCAATTATTATGTTTTCTTTACTAGATCTGAATTCTTTCTTATCCTAGTTCATTATCTTTAATTTTTCTATTTTTCCCTCCTAACCTATGTTCAACCTAATTAGGTTAACCTCATGATTTCTAGGTTGTAACTTGAGAACTTGTTTTGATTTATGATTTGATATCCTCTATACCCTAGAATACTACCATGATAATTCCCCTCTGATTTGTATCCTTTTGAACCATCGAATTCGGTTCTGGATTCTCAAAATTCGAATTCTTGCAGGCCACTGTCTGCATTGGTCGACTCATTGGTCGACTGGTCCAGCAGACCAATCAATCGACCAATGATTATAGCAACCTCAATCTTGGTCTGTTTCGATTGATTTATGATCTTTTCCTTTATGCATCTTTCCTAACATGTTGTGTGCACTTGTTTAGGACTATCTTCTCAGGTTTAGTCAAGATCATACTTGATTCTTTAAGATTCCATCCAAGCTAGAAGGTAAGGACAGTTAATTCCTTAACTGCATAGATTACTTGTTCTCTGGTTTCTACTTTATGAAACTATGAGATTACCTACTGTTATTGTATTTTAATTCTGATCTCCTCTTTGGGAACAGTAGCACTTGTTTATATCATTTTTTTCATTATTTATGTTATATGAATTACTTATTACTGCTTAATCTGATGTTGCTTTTACATTCTCTTTTATATGATGAACTACTGGTTGTGTATGTCATGACTGATCTGAGAATGTGTTTGATTAAGTTTGGTTTGGGATTGGGAGGTGTCCTTTTGACACTTCTGTCCTTGGACATTATCGGAAATAGTATGGGATGTTTCCGGGGTTGCCCATCGACACTTTCCCGAATCAATGGTTGTCATACCTAGGGATGTCTAGCAGTGTTTGGCTAGGATACACCCTTGTTATATCAGACCCGATTCGGAAGGGTATTGAGACCGAACGACCCGTGGTAGCAATGGGGATTCACGGGCGCTCAAGACCGGTGAGTTATATCCGTGAGAGGACGGGAATCACATTGTGGGGACCATTTATTGGAGGGTCACATATGGCTAGACTTGGGCTCATGGGCGCTCGAGACCAATGAGTTATATCCGTGAGGGGACATGAGAGCTTCCCGTTTACCATATGTGGATAACCAATAGGGTTGATGAGTCCAGTGAGTAATATCCGTGACTCTAGTGGAAAGGATACCGTAAAGGATCGCCCAGGGCGAGAAATGGAAGTATATGGACCTGAGTTGATGTAACTGAGTAGATGAGTTGCATTGGGCTAGGTTTTTCCCTGACATGCGCCAGTACTTATGCCAAATGGTTGTGAGAGAGTGTGTTGACTTAACCCCCTACCATGGTTTGTCCGAGAGGGATGCAGGACCCATTACCAACCGGCTGCCCAAGATATCTTAAATGCCCAAGATATCTTAAATGGTTGAGGGAACCCAAGATATCTTATATGGTTGAGGGTGTGAGCGGACTTTCCTTAAGAAGTACGATGCTATGACTTAAAGCATGTCTACTATAGAGACCAGCATACATAGAGTTAGATGCATTCATACTTTATCTGTTTCATACTGCATTGCATCATGTTATGTTTTGCCACATGTTATCTATGATGTTATGGATTAACTACCTTACTGAGTTTCTTCGAAACTCATTCCTTTTGTATATTTCTTTTGTTAGATTATCCTGCAGATATAGATTATCATGACGAGCAGTACAGCGAAGCACAAGTTGATGAAGCATATTACACGCAAAGTGCTAGCAACGATCAAGATTACTTTGATGATTCCCCGGCGGATCAAGCTGCGCACTACTTTTGAGAACTGCATAGAGTTAGAACGGATTCATTGGATTGATGAAGTCCATACTTATGAAGACGTTATCTTTAAACTTGAAGACGCTTGATCTTAGTTTATTTCTTAGTACATTTGTTTCAGTTGTAATTCCTTTTGATTTTCATACTACGTTCCGCTATTTTTGGTGAAGTGAGTTTCCGCCTCACTTTACTCCTTTTTGATATCATTGGATATCTGGTATCTTTCCGCACTCTGATTATACTGATTATTCATTTTTGTTTTGAACCTTGTTTATAATATTAAAACTTGATTTATTTCCTGTTTATGATTATGTTATTGTATATGTGGGAGGATGATTTCCTCGATACTTGATCTTCGGGGCTGTGGATCACACTCTCGGGTATGCCAGTTAGGGTACCGGCTGGGAGGATGTGACACAGATAGGGTACCCCCTAGGTGGATTCGGGGCGGGATGTGATAGGAAGGACATTGAGACCGAACGACCCGTGGTAGTAATGTGGATTTGTGGGCGCTCAAGACCAGTAACCAACCCGTAAGAGGACATAGATCACATTGCGGATACTCGTTAGAGGCCATCTATTGGTAGGGTTGCAAATAGCTAGACTTGGTCTCACGGGCGCTCAAGACCGGTAACCGACCCGTGAGAGGACGTGAGAGCTTCCCGTCTATTATTTGTGGATGACCAATAGGGTTGATGAGTCCATAGTTAGGGACTATCCTGACTCTAGTGTGAAGGATACCCGAAAGGATCGCCAGGGGCGAGGAATGGAAGTATCTGTATCTGACTTGATACAATTGAGTAAATGACTTGCATTGGGCTAGGCTTTACCGTGACATGCGCCAATACTTATACCAAATGGTGATGTGAGAAAGTGGTGACTTAAACCCCAGCCATGGATTGTCCCGAGGGATGCAGGACCCATTGCCTACCGGAGCCGAGTGACCGGACCTACCCAAGAAAATTATGGTGCTATCACTTAAAGCATGTCTACCATAGAGACTAGCATACATAGAGTTAGATTCATATTTGCATCATCTATTTCATATCATCTTGCATCATGTTATGTTTTGTATCATGTATCTGTGTTTATTATGGAATAACTTGTCTTGCAGAGTTCTTTTGAACTCACTCCTTTTGTGCAATGTTTTGTTAGACTATCCTGCAAGTGTCGAAGAACTTGATGGCCCCCACTATGAGGAGACCACTGATGAAGCATACTACCCTCTGGGTGTTGGCTACTACGAAGATTACTCTGAAGATCCCAGGGTGATTATGCTACGTTCCAAGATTAGCTCTACCCTGGAGTGGGAGCGGCCGTGCCTAGTGTCTTTTGTTTACACTTATGAGGACATTTTGTATAAAACTGAAGAAACCTTAGTTTAGATGTTTAACTCACTATCTTATGTGACTTGGTTTGTAAACCCTTATAATTTTTGAACTACTTTCCGCTGCAACTTAGGGAAGGATTTCCACTCACTCTCTTCTTTTCGATTATATATACATTGATATATTTTACTTCCACACTCTGATTATATTATCTCTTTTAATCTTGTCTTGATCTTATTGTTTATATGACATTACTTTGATTATATTGTTCATGATTGTGTTATTGCGTATGTGGGAGGCATGGTTCCTTGATACTTGATCTGCGGGGTTGTGGATCACATACCCGGGTATTCCAGGTAGGGTACCGGCTGGGTGGATGTGACACTCTATCTCCTTCATGCGAAATCCGATTTTGATAGGCTTCGGTGGGTAGAAAGCTCTAATTATTTCCCAATCAATGGTATAGTTTACCTTGACATTTAAGTCTTCTAGCATCGATTTTCGGGCATGCCAAAATCTTCTTTTAATGCCTTTTGGACTGACCTTATCTCTCCTTTTGAACTCGATTAGTGGACCTACAAACAACAGGGTTTCCGGCTCAAGGTTAGGGCTGGATTTCACAAAAAGAACTCAGCAAGGCAAGTTATCCCATAGCAACTTAGTAAAACATGATAACACAACATAATATGATGCAAAATGAAATGAGATAGACAATTCATGTGTGAATCTAACTCTATGTATGATGGTCTCTATTGGCAGACATGCTTTAAGTCGTAGCACCATACTCCTCTGGGTAAGGTCCAAATCACTCTCCCTCAACCATCATGGTATCTTGGGTTCTCCGGTTGGTAATGGGTCCTCCATCCCTCTCAGACATTCCATGGCTGGGGTTTAGGTCACCGCTCTCTCACGCCACCATTTGGTATGAGTACTGGCACATGTCAAGGTCAAGCCTAGCCCAATGCAAGTCATCTACTTAGTCATATCAAGTCAGAGTCAGATACTTCCATTCCTCCCCTTTCGGATCCTTTCCGGTATCCTTCTCACTAGAGTCAACGTATCCTATGGCTACAACCAACTCGGACTACGAACTCATCAACCCTATTGGTCATCCACAAATAATAGATGGGAAGCTCATGTCTTCTCACGAATATAACTCACCGGTCTCGAGCGCCCATGAGCCCCAGTCTACTAATTGTGACCCTACCAATGAATGACCCCTACAATCTGATCCATGTCCTCTCACGGGTTGATTACCGTTCTTGAGCGCCCACATACTCACATCGTTGCCACAGGTTACTCGGTCTCAATACCCTTCTGAATCGGGTTTGATATAACAGGGACATCCTAGCCAAACACCGCTAGACAAGCCCTAGGTGTGACAACCAATAATCAAGGAAAGAGTCAAAGGGCACCATAGGAAATGTCCCATACCATTCCCACTGATGTCCAAGGACAAAAACGTCAAAAGGACATTCCCCAATCCCAAATCATACCTATCAATCACAATCCCAATTTAGTCATAACATACGCAATTGATATTCCATCGTATAGAATGATACATAGAACATGATCAGATGAATAAGTAACATCGCATGAATAAGTATCCATACATGATCAAAGAAATATGAGAAATACATGATTAAGATCCTACTATACTTAAGGTACTTACAACAATAGCATCACGATAAGAAACTATAAGAGCAGCAGTGTTTTTGTGAAATTCCCAAATTAGAAACTAAGATCATGCAATCTAGGTTATTATGGAAACAATTGTCCTTACCTTAATTAGCTTCTATGAAATCTAGAGATCAAAGGGAATGGTTCCAAAGTTAGCAAATAAACCCTAAACAAGCATAAAGACATCATTAGGAAAAAGACCTAGAAGATTAGAAGTCAAACGGATCAAATCGAACGAAGAAAACCAAAGTTTTCAACCTTGGTCGATTGGGTGGTTGCTTGGTCCAATCGACCAAGCAATCGACCAGATGAACATTACGCAGCATAATTCATAATTTTGTTCCGAAACTCATCTTCTGGGATTCAAAGCACTCTGAAAATTCAAAGGAACATTAGGAACAATAATCTAAGACTAACTAGCATAGATTAGACACCAAACAATGATCAAAATCATGACTTTATAATTTGAAACATGGCTTTCTAATTTGATCAAAACATGGTTTTCAATGAAAAACAACCATGGATTCAAAGGAGAAAACAAGGATTCATTCTCGATGAACATCAACAATAGATCATTCATGAATCTAACATGAAAACATATCTAACATGCTAAAGAAATCAAATCATAAGAATCATGGTTAAAATCAAGTATGAAGATCATTGGAATGAAGGGAGATTCATTCCCAACCTTGGAGACTATAGAAGAGGAGTTTGCAAGGATACAATACCTTCTTCATAATCACAATACATGAATTAGATCATGGCAAGAGTAAATTCAATAGCAAGTATGAGAGATTACTAACCTTAATTGAGGAACAAGAGATGAAAACTTTAAAACTTGCAAGTAGCTCTTCCACAACACCAAGAGAGGCTTTGAGATGGGTTCTCCACGTTCTCTAGGGGTTTTAGAAACAAAAGAGGCTAAGAAACACATAGTTCTAATATATAGAGCACCAAAAGACCTAACCAGAGGATCTTCAAAGATTGTGTCCCTGTTGGTCGATTGGCTGGTCAACTAGCCCAGTCGACCAAGCATGACAACAAGGCCAAACGAGGGACATCAAGGTCCAAACCTCTTCCAAATCCAATAGGCTTCTCCCAACTCAACATATGACTTACCTAGTATAGAGGAATGCCTTCAAATCATGTCCAACTAGGCTTTAGGTCCATCAACTAAGCTCATCTTCATCAAGGTGTAGTTTCATTTCTAAATCTGCCAAAGCTTCCAAGTATGGAACACCATCATCAACTTCCATGGTTTCTACGTCAAACACCATGTCTTCCACTGAGATGGCCATACTTGACTTCTTCCTTCACTTTGGTTCTTTAGACCTACAAACAACAAGGTTTATGGGTCAAGGTTAGGTCTGGATTTCAGGAATTTGATCTTGGAGATCCAAAATTTAGCAAGATGAAGGTGGGAGACCCTTTGGTCGATCCCATTGACCAAAGCATCGACCAAGGCTGCTTCGTAAACAGAATAAGTTATTTTTGGATGTTTTGGATTTTGGATCCCCTATATATTGTAACCTCGTGTTAAACCTAATTGTTTGGCCTCTCAACTATTGAAGAACGTGAGAACAACCTTAGAGCCTCCTCCTTAAGCCAAGGAAGATCCCCAAGCATTCAACCAAGTTTCTAATTTGATTCCTCTTCAACAAGGTTGGTATTATACCTCTTTCTTCTCTAATCTCTTCTCTCTATTGTTGTTTCTTATTGTTTTGATTATGAGGAAGGTATTACACCCCTGATCTCCTTTGTCTTAGAGTGAATTCCCATTTAATCTATGGATTCCTTGAAGCCATATAGTGAATCTCCTTGATTTTGATTGATTTTGATTTAGTTTTGATAGCATGATCTATTCTTACTATAGTTTTCCATTCTAAACTATGTTAGACCTATTTCTTACTTGTTTTATATTACTGATTTGTTGTCTTCTATCTCTTTGAATGAATCCCCATTCATTCTAGCCATTCAAGCCTTTCCTTGATGATCCATGGTTTTAGATTATTATGGGTTCTGTTAGAATTCTATTCCATTGACCTTATTAGATGTCTAAACCTTCATAGATAGTCTTAGTATGTTTATCTGGATCTCCCTTTCAAATTTTGGAGTAATCGGACTTCAAACGAAGAAGTTATGACCAAATTAGTGTATTATGTCCGTACTGAATCTACTTGGTCGATGCCTTGGTCGATCCCATCAACCGAAGCATCAACCAAAGGAGCTACTGACAGCAACTTTTCACTATTTTGACTCCGTTTTGACTCCAATATTTTGGAATTACTTCTTATTACATGTTTTTTCAAGCTTGTTTAGGTGATTTTGGAATTGTTCTCTGATCTCTTACTTGAAGATTATAAGTTTGGATTACGAGGTGAGTATTCCAACTCACAATATGCCTATTTACATGCGTTTTTGTGATATGACATAATGCATGATCTAGTTATTGCGGTTTTGTTTTCTTTAGCATGTTTATAAGGTGATTTATATATTGGAATTGACTATGGATTGATGTGAATGTGATTTGGATTGTGGTGTGATATGTATGGAACCATGATATGATGCAAATGCCTAGGTTGTAGTTGTGGAATGGGAAATGCCCTTTTGGCGTTTCTGTCTTTGGACACCAGTGGAAGTGGTATGAGACGCTTTCCTATGGTGCCCCTTGGCGCTTTCCTTGACTACTGGTTGACATACCTAGGGCATGTCTAGAAGTGTTTAGCTAGGAAACCCTTGTCATTCTAACCCCATTGGAAGGGGAACTGAGACCCAGTGACCCGTGGGCAATGGGGAGAAGTAGGTGCTCAAGACCGGTAACCAACCCGTGAGAGGACATGGATCACATTGTGGGGGCCATTCATTGGTAGGGTTGCATGTTAGACTTGGGCTCGTGGGCGCTCGAGATTGCGAGAAGCATGAGAGGGCACGAGGGCTTCCCGTTTACTATGTGTGGATGACCAATAGGGTTAAGAGTCTACGTAGCCGGGAAGGAAACGATGACTCTAGTGGGAAAGGTATCGGAAAGGATCGTGAGAAGCAAAGAATGGACGTATCAAATCCTAAGTAGATATGACTCAGTAAATGACTTGCATTGGGCAAAGATTATCTCTGTACACGTGCCACTACTTAGACCAATGGTGATGTGAGAGAGTGTTGACCTAAACCCTAGCCAAGGTTGTCCGAGAAGGTTTCAGGACCTTTTACCAACTGGAGAACCCAAGATACCGAGATGGTTGAGGGAGAGTGGTTTAAGACCCTACCCAGAGGAGTATGATGCTATGACTTAAAGCATGTCTGCCAATAGATACTAGCATACATATATAGAGTTAGAAGCATACTTGCATATATTGTTTCATATCATTGCATATATGTTTGCCTTGGAATGTGTGTGAAGATGTTTATTGTGATTGGATATACTTGCTAAGTTCTTTTGAGCTTACCCTTCGGTGGACTTGTTTTTAGATGACTTTGCAGGTTTGGAAGAGAACCCATGCCACGGTGTGGAGGACCCTTCCTCATATGGTGCAGCTCCAGAAGTCTCTAAAGAAGGTTATGACCAGTGGAGTAGCCAGTTCACAGGTTTGGACTGCGTTGACGACTCCTATTGATGGTAGTCGGCATTGTCTTGTTCGCCGATGGGGTCGTGAGCTAGATGCTAACCTAAAGCTACAAGAGCATAACCCAAAGGTGAAGAAGTTGAAGATTGAAGAAGAAGAAGAGCCGATGAAAAATGTTGATTAGATTTCTCTTTTCTTCTAGACTTTTCCTTTTATTTGTAGTAGCTTAGCATTGTTTTAGTTTTTGACCTACCTTCCGCATATGTTTGTGGGGTATATTTCTACTCTACTCTGCAGTGTCTTTTGGTTGGGTATTTTGTTATCCGCACTTTGATATTCTTTTTTTATCCTTTTGAGATCCTTTCTTGACTTTTATTATTGAAATACTTGAATACAATGATTTGTTCTTGCTTTTGATTATATTATTGTGCTAAGTGGATATGATCGTTCCTAAACTTGATCTTCGGGGTTGTGGATCACACCTCTAGGTATTCTAGATAGGGTACCGGCTAGAGGGATGTGACATCTTGGGTTCTCCGCGGTAGTTGGATTAGGGCATCCATCTCAAATATTCACCATGGATGGGGTTTAGATCACCACTCTCTCACTCCACCATTGGTATGAGTATCGACCATGTCAAGGTTATACTTAGCCCAATGCAAGTCATCTACTGAGTCATATTAATCTCAAGGTCAGATACTTCCCTTCTATGCCCCAGGCAGTTCGTTCAAGTATCTTTCCCTCTAGAGTCATTGTATCCTATGGCTCCAACCAACTCGGACTACAAACTCTTAACCCTATTGGTCATCCATATATAATAAACGGGAATCTCTCATGTCCTCTCATGAGTTGTCTACCGATCTTGAGTGCCCATGAGCCCAGACTTATTACATGTGACCCTACCAATGAATGGCCCCCACAATGTGATTACGGATCAGATACCAGTCTTGAATGCTCATAATCCCCATTGCTGCCATAGGTCACTCGGCCTTAATACCCACGCTGATAGGGTGAGATATGACGGGGTTTCCTAGCCAAACACTTCTAGACAAGTGTCACATCCCCCCAGCCGGTACCCTAACTGGCATACCCGGGAGTGTGATCCACAGCCCCGAAGATCAAGTATCGAGGAAATCATCCTCCCACATATACAATAACATAATCATAAACAGGAAATAAATCAAGTTTTAATATTATAAACAAGGTTCAAAACAAGAAATGAACATTCAGTATAATCAGAGTGCGGAAAGATACCAGATATCCAATGATATCAAAAAGGAGTAAAGTGAGGCGGAAACTCACTTTACCAAAAATAGCGGAACGTAGTATGAAAATCAAAAGGGATTACAACTGAAACAAATGTACTAAGAAATAAACTAAGATCAAGCGTCTTCAAGTTTATAGATAACGTCTTCATAAGTATGGACTTCATCAATCCAATGAATCCGTTCTAACTCTATGCCGTTCTCAAAAGTAGTACGCAGCTTGATCCGTCGGGGGATCATCAAAGTAATCTTGATCATTGCTAGCACTTTGCGTGTAATACGCTTCATCAGCTTGTGCTTCGCTGTACTGCTCGTCATAATACTCTGTACCTGCAGGATAATCTAACAAGAAAATGTACAAAAAGGAATGAGTTTCGAAGAAACTCAGTAAGGCAAGTTAATCCATAACATCATAGATAACATGTGGCAAAACATAACATGATGCAATGCAGTATGAAACAAGTAATGAATGTATGCATCTAACTCTATGTATGCTGGTCTCTATGGTAGACATGCTTTAAGTCATAGCACCGTACTTCTTTGGGAAGGTCCGCTCACATCCTCAACCATTTAAGATATCTTGGATTCTCTCACGGATCATTTCACCGGTCTTGAGCAGCCGGTTGGTAATGGGTCCTTCATCCCTCAAGACAAACCATGGCAGGGGGTTAAGTCAACACACCCTCTCACAACCATTTGGCATAAGTACTGACGCATGTCATGGAAAAGCCTAGCCCAATGCAAGTCATCTACTCAGTTACTGTCACATCCTCCCAGCCGGTACCCTATCTGGCATACCCGAGAATGTGATCCACAGCCCTAAAGATCAAGTTTAGGAACGATCATATCCATTTCGCACAATAACATAATCAAAAGCAAGAACAAATCATAATGTTCAAGTAATTTATAATAAAAGTCAAGAAAGGATCTCAGAAGGATCACTATAGAATATCAGAGTGCGGAATAACAAGATACCAAATCAAAAGACAACTGTAGAGTATAGTGGAAATACACCCTACAAACACATGCGGAAGGTAGATCAAAATCTAAATAAGGCTCTAAGCTAATACAAGTAAAGTAAAAGATAAGTCTAGAAGAAACAAAAGAAATCTAATCCACATCTTCAGTCAGCTCTTCTTGTTCTTCAGTCTTCATCTTCTTCACCTTGTGCTTCCTCATACGTATCGTCAAAGAAATCCGAACCTGTAGAGAAGTCTAACAACAGATTGTACAAAAAAAAGGAATGAGTTTCGAAAGAAACCCAGTAAGGCAAGTTAATCCATAACATCATAGGTAACATGTGGCAAACCATAACAAGATGCAATGCAATATGAAACAGATAATGTATGAATGCATCTAACTCTATGTATGCTGGTCTCTATGGCAGACATGCTTTAAGTCATAGCACCGTACTTCTTTGGGTAGGTCCGCTCACATCCTCAACCATTTAAGATATCTTGGATTCCCTCACCCATTTAAGGTATTCTTGGGCAGCCGGTTGGTAATGGGTCCTTCATCCCTCAGGGACAAACCATGGCGGGGGGTTAAGTCAACACACTCTCTCACAACCATTTGGCATAAGTATCGGCGCATGTCGGGGAAAAGCCTAGCCCAATGCAAGTCATCTAGTCAGTTATATCAACTCAGTTCCAGATACGTCCATTCCTCGTCCCTGACGATCCTTTCCGGTATCCTTCGCACTAGAGTCAGCGAATCCTATGGCACCGACCAACTCGGACTACGGACTCATCAACCCTATTGGTTATCCACATATGGTAAACGGGAAGCTCTCATGTCCTCTCACGGGTTGGTTACCGGTCTTGAGCCCCCATGAGCCCAAGTCTAGCCATATGCAACCCTCCAATAAATGGCCCCCACAATGTGATTCCCGTCCTCTCACGGGTTGGTTACCGGTCTTGAGCGCCCGTGAATCCCCATTGCTACCACGGGTCGTTCGGTCTCAATACCCTTCCGAATTGGGTCTGATATAACAGGGGTGTATCCTAGCCAAACACTGCTAGACATCCCTAGGTATGACAACCATTGATTCGGGAAAGTGTCGATGGGCAACCCCGGAAACATCCCATACTATTTCCGATAATGTCCAAGGACAGAAGTGTCAAAAGGACACTTCCCAATCCCAAACCAAACTTAAGCAAACACATTCTCAGATCAGTCATGACATATACAACCAGTAGTTCATCATATAAAAGAGAATGTAAAAGCAACATCAGATTAAGCAGTAATAAGTAATTCATATAACATAAACAATGAAAAGATGATATAAATAAGTGCTACTGTTCCCACAGTAGGAGATCAGAATTAAAATACAATAACAGTAGGTAATCTCATAGTTTCATAAAGTAGAAACCAAAGAACAAGCAATCTATGTAGTTAAGGAATCAACTGTCCTTACCTGATTATCGCCGAAGATAATCCAAAGATCAAAGAGAGAGACACCAAACATGGCAAATAAACCCCTAACAAGCATAGATATAACATTAGGAAAGATACCTAAAAGATCAGAGAGCAAACGAATCAAATCGAGTGAAAATTGAAGCTACTGACTTCATTGGTCGATTGATTGGTCTATCTTGACCCGATCGACCAATCGATCGACCAATCGAGTCGATACGGATAGTGAAAACTGTTTTGGCCATAACTTCTTCGTTTGAAGTCGGATTGATCCGAAATTCGAAGGGGAACTTCCTAGGATGTATTAGAATCATATGGGAAGATAAAATCATCAAGTCATGGTCAAAAGATGGGTTCTTGATTTAACCCAAGAAATTAGGGTTTCAACCTTATGGCTCTCATGAAAAGGTTATGATCACAGGAAGAAAAGGGAATGGTTGCAATCAAGAACATAATAAGAAAATCTTGTTTAGGTTAATAAAAACATTATGGGAAGATAATCATGGTCAAAAGATGGGTTCTTGATCTAACCCAAGAAATTAGGGTTTCACCCTTATGGTTCCCATAAAAAGGTTAAGATCACAGGAGGGAGGGAATTGATGATTGGCCAATTACAACAAGAAGAATTAAAGAATATTGAATTTAGATCAACCTCCACATTACCCATGAGGTTTCCCTCACATGGGAGGTTACCAAAAAGGTTCTCAGGTAATCACCCAGGTTAGGGTTTCAAAGGATTAGGGTTAGGGTTTTCAAAGATTCCACTGGCTGGGGTTGAGATCATGATGATGATCATAGATCTCAAGGAACAAGATGAGATCATGGAGTGGATGGTTGCAAGAGTGCATCATCTTCTTCCTGATCTCAGCCAAGAACAGATTAAAGAAAGAAAATCAGAGATGGAGAAGAAAGAAAATAGAGTAGACATACCTTTGATGCGAGAGGAAGAAGATTACTTCAAGTCTTGTGAGAGATCACCAAGGAATGCAAGGGAATTGATTAGATTAGGGTTCTAACTCATTCCAGAGGCTTAGGAGGCATAGGAGGCGAAGTAATCCCGAGATTTGACTTAAATAGAGGAGACAGGACCAAATTGGTAAATTCAGACACCATTGGTCGATTGGATTGGTCTACTGGTCCAGTCAACCAATGAGTCGACCAATCAGGACAGCAAGGTTCAAATAGGGATTCGGAGGGCTATACAAGGTCAAATTGAGTGAGGTTTTCTTCTACGAGTCAATCAAGAAGTGTAGTTTCCAGAAATACCTTCGGATCAAGAATTGGAGTTCATTAGGTTCACCAACTAGGCTCATCTTCTTCGATGCGCAAGCAGGATTTGACAGACATAGTTCAGCAACTTCGGACAGGGATTTGGAAGGTTATATGAAGTCAAATTGAGTGGGGTTTTCTCCTGGAAGTCCATTAAGAAGTCTAGTTTTGGGAAATATATTCAGATTGAGCACAGGAGTTCATTAGGTATTTCAACTAATTCACCCCTCTTCGGTGCGCAGATTCAAAACTAACACTGACAATGCTCTCAAGTGAGGGGCATCATCGACAATGTCCATGGGCTTGGGTTCCGACACAAAATCGTCAACCAAAAGGGTCTACAAGCAACAAGCTAAAATCAAATCAAGGTCCAACTTTAAGGTCAAACATTTAAACTAACCCTTCTTTACCCAAAACAGATAGGGTGCCCTGGCTAGGTTTGGGCTGGATTTCACATTCTCCCCCCCCCTTAAAATAATTTCGTCCTCGAAATTGGGAGAGTGCTTGGTTTCAAAAAGGCAGGGGTACTTTCCTATTATCTTGGCTTCCTTTTCCCAAAGTCCACGGAAAACAAATAACAATAAGTCTTTTTGTAAGAAAACAAGGAGTAAATCTGACATGCTTTGAAATCAAATGGAAAGTATGATCATGGCTTCATGAAGATTTCACAAGGATCATGGCGAAGATTAATATGAAGATCATAAAACTTTAAGAATGAAAGGAGATTGTAGAAGAGATGGTTGCAAGGATCAATATGTTGCAAGGATGCAACATCTACTTCATAATCTCAATCTCAAAGAATAAATCATAGCAAGAGTAGATCAATACAACACAAGAGAGATTACAAATCTTTGATTGAAGAATAGGAGATGAAAAGCTTGAAACAATTAGAAGGAATAACAAATCATGAAGATCACACTTGATTTCTCTTTGAAATCATCATGTGGAGAATTTACAAGGTTATAGAGTGTATGGAGATCCACTCTAGAACAACAGGGATAGAAGGATCAGTCATGGGAATGATTTAAGATCATCCTCCTATCAAAGGGAAGGTAAGGCACAAGAAGAAATCATGGAGAGAATAGATCAGCTTTGGGGTAAACTTCTACCAAACGAAACTAGGCAATTCGTACAGCAGAGAATAAATTGAACAATGCATATGGTATATATGTATTTAGTACAACAGCAAGGTTAGGAATAGGTGGGATCTCACAGTTACATCAACTCAGGTCCAGATACTTCCATTCGTCGTCCCTGACGATCCTTTCCAATATCCTTTCCACTAGAGTCCTAATAGTCCCTGACTACGGACTCATCAACCCTATTGGTTATCCACATATGGTAAACGGGAAGCTCTCATGTCCCCTCACGGATCATTTCACCGGTCTTGAGCGCCCATGAGCCCAAGTCTAGCCATATGCAACCCTCCAATAAATGGCTTCTTTCGAGTATCCACAATGTGATCCATGTCCTCTCACGGATCTTTTCACCGGTCTTGAGCGCCCACGAATCCCCATTGCTACCACGGGTCGTTCGGTCTCAATACCCTTCCGATTCGGGTCTGATATAACATGGGTATATCCTAGCCAAACACTGCTAGACAGCCCTAGGTATGACAACCATTGATTCGGGAAAGCGTCGATGGGCATCTTCGGAGAACATCCCAGACTATTCCCTCCGATGTCCAAGGACATAAGTGTCAAAAGGACAACTTCCCAATCCCAAACCAAACTTAAGCAAACACATTCTCAGATCAGTCATAACATATACAACCAACAGTTCATCATATACAAGAGAATGTAAAAGCAAAATTAGATTAGGCAATAATAGGTAATTCATATAACATGAAAAATGAAAAAGATAATATAAACAAGTGCTACTGATCTCACAGTAAGAGATCAAAATTAAATTATAATAACAGTAAGTAATCTCATAGTTTCACTAAGTAGAAACTAGAGAACAAGTAATCTATGTAGTTAAGGAATTAACTGTCCTTACCTGATTATCGAAGAAGATGATCCAAAGATCAAAGAGAGCAACTCCAAACTTAGCAAATAGACTCCTAACAATCATAGATACAACATTAGGAAAGATGCCTAAAAGATCAAAGAGCAAACGAATCAAATCGGGCGAAAAACGAAGCTACTGACTCCTTTGGTCGAGTGCTTGGTAGATCGGCCCGATCGACCAAGCGATCGACCAAGCAAGTCGATCGGAATTGTCTGATCGCTTTGGCCATAACTTCTTCGTTTGAAGTCGAAATGATCCGAAATTCAAAGGGGAACTTCCTAAGGTATATTAGGATCATATAGTAAGATAAAAACATCAAGTCATGGGGAAAATTTGGGTTCTTGATTTAACCCAAGAATTTAGGGTTTCAACCTTATGGTTCCCATAAAAAGGTTGAGATCACAGAATGAAAGAAAATTAAATAATTGGCCAAAGGCAATAAGAAAATCATAGGAAACTAATTTAGGTTACTAGAAATATTACCCATGAGGTTTCCCTCGCATGGGAGGTTAACAAGAGTTTCCAGAACTCAAGCAAGGGTTAGGGTTTCAAGAAAATCTTCGGCTAGGGTTGAGATCATGATGATGATCATAGATCTCAAAGAAACGAAGGAGATCACGAAGGGATGGTTGCAATGATCCAGCATCAACTTCATGATCTCAATCAAGAACAAGATCAAGAAAAGAGAATTAATAATTCAGAAGAGATACTAACCTTGAATTGTAAGAACAGAGAAGAGAGGTTTCAGATCTGCAGAGGAATCTTCGAAATCACCAGAGAGAGTTTCGGAGAGGTGTTCTCACGTTCACAAAGTGTTTAAGAGGCAGCCGTAACAAAGAAATATGAAGTAGGGTTTAAATAAGAGTGAAAAACCCTAAAATTACAATTTCTCGGATTTCACCTTCCTTTGGTCGAGTGCTTGATCGAGTGGCCCACTCGACCAGTCAGTCGACCAAGGCAGACAGTAAGGAATAATCAGGGATTTGGAGGATCAAATGGGCTTTAAACCTTATGGGCTTTTGCATACGCATCAAGTAACAAGTCAAGTGTGAAGAAATACCTTCAAACCAAGTCAGATAATACTCCAAGTCCTTCAACTAATCTCATCTTCAGACAACTGTAGCTTCCTTTCCAAATCTACACAGACAACCAAGTATGGAACTCCGTCAACAACATCCATGGGTTCAGAGTCAAACACCATGTCTTCTACTGAGATGGCCCATAGTTGGCTTCTTTCTTTACTCCGGGTCTTCGGACCTAAAAACAACCGGGTTACCTGGTCAAGGTCAGGGTTAGGTTAGGGCTGGGTTTCACAACAAGTCCTAGGTATGTCATCCAGTAATTATGGAAAGCACCAAGGAGCACCAAAGTAAAGCGTCCCATACCACCTCCACTGATGTCTTGAGACAGAAATACCAAAAGGGCATCCCCATTCCACAACCACAACTTAAGCCATCACATTACAATATGATTCCATATATAACATCATATCATAATCCATTCATATTCCAACATTTACATTCATAAGAAATATGCATATCACATAATTAAATTCATACTGAAATTACAAAGGCATATCCATCATGCATAAATCCTAAAAATAGTAAATAAGATCATGCTCTCAAAATAGAAAGTAAATCATGTTATTTGTAAGTGAATGACCTTACCTTATGTTCGATTCGAAATCTCCGAAGAACAGATCAAAGGATAGGTTCAAAGTTGCCAAAGAAACCCTAATCATACAAGTATTAAGTATTAGGAACAAACCCTAAATGATCGAATATGAAACGGGGTCAAAACAAGGCAACTTGCTATCATCGTACCCTTTGGTCGCTTGGCCTGGTCGCTTGAAGGGACCAAGGCAATCAACCAAGCCTTCCCAGAATGGACAATGAAACCTAGATTTAATCAAAAACTCATTGTTTGAGTCCCAAACACATTGAAATTAATAGGAACTCTGAAATAATATAAGGAGACTATCTAACATGGTTTAGGCCTCAATCATAGTCAACAGAATAAAAACCTAACGGATCACATACTAGGCTTCTTCCAAAATCAATCCGCAGATTTTATGAATAGACTAGGACTAAGAAAACATAGATCAAGGTCTGAAAAATAACTTAGAAATAGATCTGGCATGGATTAGAAATCAAATCAATCAAAAGAGAATACAATCATGAAGGTCATGCTAGGCTTTTACCAAATAGCATTGTGATGTTCACAAAAGGAATAGAGTGAATTGGGATTCACTCTAAGACTAAAAGGATGAAAGAGTAAGTCATTACAGTAGTGTAAGACCTTCCTCACAATCACAATTATGGAAATCAATAAAGAGTGTAGATCTACAAGGAATGAGAATGTCTACTAAACTTGAAGAAGAAGAGTCTTCAAGTGGAAAATCTCACGGATGCTTAGAGATGTTCCTTGGCCTTGGAGAGAGTGTTCGAGGGTTCTTCTAACGTTCTCCAATAGCTTAATGACAAAGTGACTTGAATTAGATCGAAGTTTGAATATATAAGGCTTCGAAAACCTAATTTCCAAAAAGTACCAACTTTTGTCCCGAGGATAGTTGGTTGCTTGGGGCAACCAAGGTCGGCTGCCAACCAATACCTTTTTGACAGAAATTGAATTTTACTCTCTGGAAGTCACAAACTCCTCTTGGGTCCTTTTCCAAGTTATGAAAGGGTCTTACCTAGTTTTATGGGACCTTCCACTTGTGTCATCACCACACTTATGGTCCATCCACCAAGTCCGTCTTCATTCAAGTTGCATCTTCTTCCAAAATTAGATAAGGTTTCTATCATAGGATCATCACCATCTACTTCCATTGGTTCCAAGTCAATCGAATGGGTTCAATTGGGATGGCCCACGGTTGTCTCCTTCCTTTACTTCGGGTCTTTAGACCTACGATATGAATTTTCGGGTTAGGGTTGTGAGGGATTTCACAAGGCTTCCTCTTCACAGACTCCCCTTCTTGCTGCTAGTGGGCAAGAGTGATCCCTTCCAACCCCTTGTCATCTTCATTGTGAGATCTTCTCTCCACAGTTGGGATAGGCAAAATTAGTTCTAGGTTCCTCTTCATCAGTTGATTGGGTATATTCTCATCCAAAGGCTCTTGAACAAACCCATTATTGCAAGGGATCAATCTAACCTCATTATATGATTCCTAAGAAGTATTGGTTTGCTCAAACTCGTGATGTGGGTCCCTTGACTAGGTCATCCTAATCTGAATTTTGAAAATTTGAAGTTTGAACTTCCATATCAACCTTCAATGCACCAACCTCTCTTGATGTGTCTTCCTCCATATGGGAACTGTTGGGCCCCACCTGTGAAGTTAAAATATTTTTACAACATTATTTGTTTTCCTTTTGGTCAATACAACATTATTTGTTGAAAGTTTGATTTTGAATGGTTCCTTCTCCCCAACCAGCATTGATTGAAGTCTATTCGTTGAGAGAGTTTTATCCATCAAAGGAATTCTAGCTCCATCCATGGCCGCACTTCTAAGATGGCCATCCCCAACCTTCTCCTTTCCCTTGCATTGTGTGGTTGCATGTCCCCCTTGATGACATAAGGAACACTTTGGAAGACTATCTTCATAGACAATTTACTACAAGAAGCTAAAGACCCGTGTAGAGCTAGGTTCTAATCTCTCAATTGGATCTCCTACGTTCTTCCCCTTCTTCCAACTCGACTAAGACATGCACATAATGCCCCATTGCGTCACTGTGAGTTCACTGGCACTACAAGAAAATGGACCTACGGCGGCGTTTCACGCCGCCATAAGTTAAAAAGTGCTGTTGAAAAGCTTTCCCGGCGCTTCAAAAACGCCAGCAAAACCACTGCCGTATTGTTACATCGGCACTAAATAGAAGCGACAATGATGGGCACTAACAGCAGCACTTTTAACGGCGTTTCCTAAAAGTGCTTGTTGCGGCGTTTCTTATAAATGCCGGTAAAAGTGCTGTTGAGGCGTCCACTTTAATGACGGCGTTTTAACAAACGCAGTGGTATGTTAGTTATGCCAACATTTGTAAAAAGCCGGGAAAGGTTTTTTTAATTTTTTTAAAAAAAATCGTTCTAAAAAGCCAATTTCAATTTTACAAATGAATATTCAATTCCATCAATCCAAATTCAATTTTACAAAAGAATATCCAATTCCATCAATCCAAATTCAATTTTACAAATGAAGTATATTATTTAACAGGAAAGCTTTGCTTTACTCCTACTTTACAATTTTCATTTTTATACTTGCTCTCCAGTAAGCTTCTTCACCATAGATAATATCAACTCCATATCATCACTTCTCCTCCAACTTACTTCAAGTGAAGGCACTTTCTTTTCCCTCTCAACAAGACTCTGAGCACTCAAAACAAACTTGACGCCTCTTCTGAGCTTTCCAATTGCCCTATTGTTCTTGCTGATGTCTTTCCCATGCTTCTTCTTGATCAATTTGATGAAGTACTCCGTAATCTGATTTCAAAGAACAAAACATATGTTCCTGGAATAAATTGCGACCTCTATAATCCTCCTATGACGCCTTCTACTTCATAGGAAGAAAAATGATGTAAAGAGAATGGAAATTAGCAACCTTTAATTATGGGAGGACACACTAGTACCTTCATCTGATCTTAATCACATCCATAATTAAAGGAGCCTACTATCATCAAGCCGTGAATAGAAAAAGCAAGCAAAGAGAAGACTAGCATGCCTACAGTTTTGTACTTATTTTTCTTCATACAGAAAAAGAAAACCATGTACAAAGTTGTTCCACCATAAGTAGTCTGTCAACATGAAGAGAGAAGATACAAGAGATAGTGGCTTAGCAGTACTGGTAAAGAATTTTCCAGTAATCCTGATGAGTTAATGTTGAACACATTTCTTTGTCCTTAACTTCCACAAACTGGTGACTTTATTTAAGGCTCGGTCATGAATTGATAACAAGTAACTAAAGCCCATAATATGCTCAGTCACAAAGGTAAAAGAGGAGAAGCTTCAATCAGTCAAGGAGTAACGAAGAACATGCAAGGAGTAACAAAGAACATGCTAACCCCAAGCTGTCATAGAGTAAATCAGGCTCACATTGGCCAATGAGTAGCTACCAACTCTCAATCAATTCTCCCCTGCTTCAACCAATACCTAGCTCACCACTATATTCACTAAAATATTCAAGTCAAATGAGATCCTTTGTGCCATACAAGGACCAACTATTTAAACTTGGGGTTTTGAGAGTTCTACATCCCTTCCTCCACCCCCTGGAAAAAGAAACCCATATACCACCTAAAAATCATTCCACAGATGTGTGGTTTTCGGGGCTTTAATATATTTTTACGACATAATTATAGCAAATGAAGGATTGGAATCATGTCAAACACAGTTGAGCTCTCAACTTAGAAGTAGGGATACAGCAAATTGGTTTCCCAAAATCTAAAGAAGGCTATGGAAGATTACTCAAGCAATAAGAAAGGTATTCAAGCTGCATGAAAGTAATTAACTCACCAAATTGCTGTGCAAGAATGTGCAGAATGGATAGCACCTAGAAAACTGGCTTCAGTTTCACAATTTTGAACTTGAGTATTAGTAAAGGAATAGAAAAAGCAAGCAAGGTGAAAACTAGCATGCCTACAGTTTTGTATTTATTTTTCTTCATACAGAAAAAGAAAACCATGTACAAAGTTGTTCCACCATACAGCATTCACATATTAAAGACAACTAGAAGACAAAAAGTAGTGATTAATTCATTGGAGTTATCCATGGAAGAACAGAGTAGATGTAAGACAAATAAATATATCATTTAGATCCAGAGCTCCTAAAACATAAACACCATAGCTAAATTTCATTTCAATATCTGCAACTGTAAGTCACATTTTCATGTAGTTCTGTAAGTGATACACTCCAACCAGATGTTCAGGGACAGAGAATCAATGATGATTTAAGACCCTTCATCATCGGCAACGTATAGATCCCACAAAGGATTCCACATTTAGGGGGACAGACAGCCTAAGAGTTTTCTCGACTTAAAACAAATTACTCCATAACAAACAACAAAAGCAAACACAGACTTATCACAGTAATCATTCATCAATTATCAGCAAGTACAACTTATCTCCAAGACATAGTGCATGTTATAAGCATTTTCCAGAATGCTACAAGTAACATTACACTAGTGTCCATAGTCTAACAACATCCTTCAAGAAGCACCAACGAATGGAAAACCTCTTCTTGAACCTATTCAAAAGTAAGCACCTGGTGCCATGAAAGCCAATACTTATAATTCCCAAATGGAGGCATTTTTATAATGTGAACCACATATAAATCCACCCAAGAACCATGCTCCATAGAACTATTAAATGTGATTCAGGTTTTGGGTTTCTGCTCCCTAACTTTAAAATTCAGTTGCCTCTTCTCAACTTATAGCATTTTTAGGGCATTAGTTGATCATGTCTTCCCTATATAAATGCATTCAAAACCTTACTAAAAGCTCTTACATCGCTCGCTTGCTCTCTGTCTCTCTCTCTCCCCTCTTCAGATGAGATCTTAATATAACCATTCATCTCTCATCCAAATTCTCATAACAACACACAGACAAGAAAAGAGAATTATACAAAAAACTTATTTGCCATTTGAAGCTTGTAGTTTAAGTGTTTAACATAAGAGAGTAAATGGCAACATTTTTCAAAGCCAGAAATGAAAAGCAGAATGGGGAATTGATGCCCAAATATATATTTTACGATAACAGTTTTTATGGTAAAACAATAGACTCCCCATTCAGCCATCTTCTTTCCCGAATCAGCTTAAAACATAACAGGATGGGGTTGGAGTTCCTTATTTTCTTTGACCTCTGCTGCTGCAATTCCCCTTAAAATTTCTCACCCTGGCCTTTTTCACTCAAAAGCAATATCAAGAAATCAACATGGACAGAAGCATTTATAACAGGGTGGGGATGGGGATTCCTTGTTTTATTAGACCTCTGCTGCTGCAGTTACCTTTAATTTCTCACTTTTCTTTTCACCCAAAACTAATATCGCACAGTAGCATCCATGTGTGATGTGTTTTTAGTTAAAAGAGGAGATTTTGAATGAACAAACTGGGGAACTGGAAGATGACCCAATCTAGCCACCTATAACATCCTCAGTAAAATTGCACATGGCATTGAGCACTGTCATCCTCTACTGAATTACCAAATAGATAGGGAGTTTACAAACCCCCACATTTTGACTCCTCTAGTTCTTGCCTTAATGCTTCCTAGAAATTATTCCAATCTGTTCAGAACAACCTACCTCCCTGTTTACTTATGGGTTAAGAAAGGGGGGCAGGTCAAGCCAGAGGGCTCACTTCATTTCTTATGTATGCTTCATAACACATGCCTGTAAGAATGCACACAACTGCAACTAATAATCATGCTAAATCGAACTTAATGAAAAATCTGTCTGAAGCGAAACATGTGTTTTAACAGAATAAGTCATCATTTAATTCCTCTATAATCCTGTATATCATTATTAAATATTAACTCTATATAAAAGAATTGTAAAACCAACTATAATCCTGTATATCATTATTAAATTCCTGCAATGTTTATTCTGCTGAGAGAAGAAATCTAGAGCTGCTTGTTCCTATAAGACTATCCGACCATCAAAGGAATGGAGAAAACCTAGCCAGAGATTTTCTTCACATTAATTCCTCCTTTGCAAGCTATGTAAGCACTATGGATGTTCCTACATTTTTTACTGCAAGACAGATTGATAATATAATAGGGAAACAGCTACCATATTAGACTAAATAACATATAAACATTGAGGAAGAAAAATAACTCAAAATGATGAAAAGTTATCCATCAGATGAATGTAAAGATGAATGAAGAGTGACCAAACATTTCCTCACTTAAGTTATAATGATGAAACAGCACAAAATGCTTCCAGATTTCCCACTTCTTAAACATGAAATCCACTGTCATTGCTCACACCTTCAGATACACAAAGAGGTTCCAACCATAAACAAAAAGCATAGGAGAGAAGTCCAGAGCAGCACCTACTAACATCATTCAACTAAAAAAATCAAACAGCACTTCCACAAGTAACCTTGGTGTGATAAACAAAAGTTCAACTTAAAAAGTTCAGAAGCCAAAAAAAAAAAAAAGGACGAAAAGAACATCTATAGTGAAAAATACACTCAAAAAAGTGAACCAATTACGCAATCAACAACTAATCCGGAAAATCAAGCGTACTATATTTTCCATCCTTAATCAATAATTCCTATTTAACACACATGCAGACGATATATACCCAAAAATGAAAGCGAGACACAACAAGATATACAAAAACCCTAACATGCTTTAGACAGATTTTATACACGCTTCAAAGATAGGCCAGATCAGAAACAGAAAATCCAAAGAGATGTAGTATGACTTCAAAAACAGAAACAGAAAATGGCCTGTTTTGGAAAGATAGTATGATTTCCACTGCAAAAATTTGGGAAATAAAAAATAAAAAGAGGTAAAATCCCAGAGCAGAGTAAGGCAGAGAACTGCAATACTCGTGATGCTCAGATCTTAACTAAAACAGCAAAAAAAAAAAAAAAAAAAAAAAGGAGGCCAATTGTCTGTTTTGGATTCCCAAGCTTCAAACTAACAAAATTATTAGGATTTCATAAAAACGAAGAAAATGAAAATAACTTTTTACAGGGAGAGGGAGAAAAGAACTCAGGATCTCAACAATAATCTAGTATATCAAATAAGGGAATTAGTTCTCTGTCCAGAAGCATAGCGTAGTCTAGCACTCCCCAAGTTTCCAAAGGGGAAAAGAGAGAATAAAGGAAGTGCAAACGAATGCTACGCTCCGAGACAGAGTACATTTCCCAATTAAATAAGCAACCATAATGAACAACAGAAGAGAAAACAAACAATAACTAATGCAAGGGTTTCTCTGTTGAATAACTAGCAGATGTTTCTAATTAACACGAGAGATGGAGAGCAGTGAAGAACACTAGAAGAAAGAAATTATAATTGGAATTACCAGACGCACGGGGAGGGAGTCTCAAAGGCAGATTTGGATCGAACAATCTCGGGAGTATATTTGTTGCCCAAGAGTGAAAACCACCTGGAATCAGCTTTGAGCAATTAGAGCCAGTAATCGAAGCCTTGAGCAATTAGAGCCAACAATCTTTTCAAAACTTCGCAAATCTCTGAGTCGTAACGACTGTCAAGTAAAGGAGCCGGCGCACACACAAAGAAAACCGATGAAATTTGCGAGAGAGAGCGCGAGACAGAGGGATTGCGAGGGATTGAGAGAGAGAAAGAGCAAGAGAATCAGAGGGATTGCAAGATTTGCAAATCTGAACTTCAAGATGAAATTTGCAAAAACGATGGGCCAAAGAAGATGCTTGAAGAAGAACTCCAGAAATGCCTCATTTATTTCGGTCTACCTTGGATCTGTTCATCTGCTAGTGATTGGAGCTGATCCAGGTTGGATCTGCGTGAAGAAACAAAAACTATTGAATTGAAGACAAAGTGAAATGTTGGCGCGGGCTTGGGCGGGAGGAATTAGGAAACAGCGTTTGTAATAAACGGTGCAAGTGAAAGGGACATACAACGCGGCTAAAAAGTTTTATATCGTTTAAATTGGAATTCAGAATAGACATACAAAGACTTACAAATGAACATACAACGGCATTTCTTAGAAATGTTGTTAAAAAACTGAATGGTAATGTTTCAATTATTATTCTTTCAATCTTTTTTAAATATTGTAAATTTGCAAATTATCATTTCATCCTCTGGTACAATGTTTGGAATCATTTTGGTATATGGTCGTCCTCAAATTGAGTAACGACAGCGAATTTGGTATGAATTGTCACAGTTGGATTCCTCTGTAAGTTCCTACTGGCTTGTTCTTGGTGATTTTAATGAATTGTTATCAAATAATGATAAATTGGGAGGGATCCCTAGACCCCAATCACAATTAGATGCACTTAGAATGACCATTGATAGTTGCCACCTCTTTGAGGTTAAGTACATTGGGCCTAAGTTTTCTTGGTCAAATAAGCATCAGGGGAGGGATTTGATAAAGGAATGCCTCGATAGGGCTTTTGTAAATATTGAGTTTCTTAATCTTTATGAGAGTGTTCAAGGCCATAGACATGCCATGGTAGGTCTAACCATACCCCCTTGGAAATATCCCTACACCCTGCAAACAAACACCCTATGAGATTTCATTTTGAAACTAAATGGGAAGATCACCTTGACCTTATTTCTCAAATTAACATCGGTTGGTACTCACCTAATGATGGCTCCCCTGCATACAAGTTGCATCAAAAGATCAAAAATTGCACAAGATCCTTAAGGTTATGAAGTAAATATACTTTCCACAATGCCTCAAAGGAAATTTTTAGGTTATCCCAACTATTGGAAGAGTGTTAGACCAAATCTGTTTCTAAGAGTTCTACTAAGGAAGAATTTGAGATGAAAAGATAAATTGAGAAACAACTATTAACGAAGAAAAATTTTGGTGCCCAGAGATCTAGAGTCCAATGGTTACAAGAAGGTGATAGAAATACAAAGTTCTTCCATGTTTCCACTGCACAAAAGAGGCAGGAAAATTCTATCACAAAAATTAAAAACCATCTGGGTAACTGGTTTTCTGAAGACTTTCAAATCAATTCTGCAATATGGTTTCTCAAGAGTACTCCTGTATGCATTACAGCTTTAGATAACTCTCTTCTTTGCTCATGTTTTTCTCTTGATGAGATTAAAAGAACTTTGTTTCAAATGAAGGGCACCAAGGCTCTTGAATATGATGGGCTCCTTGCTATTTTCTTTCAAAGGCACTAGGATATCATTGGCAATGATTTCACCTTTGTTGTGCAACACTTCTTTAATGGGGGATATATGTTGCGTAGTCTTAATAAAACCATTATTTCCTTAATTCCCAAAAAAACCCACCCTTAGGATGTCTCTCACTTTAGACCCATTAGTCTATGCACTACTCCATATAAAGTCGTAGCAAAATTTTTGGCTAATAGATTAAAACCCATTTTGAGGTTCATTATTAGTCAGACTCAAAGTGCCTTTGTTTCAGGTCGTGCCATTTCTGATATTATATATCTTGCTCATGAGTACTTACACTTTATGTGCTAATCCAAATCCAAATCTAGATATATGACTCTTAAGTTGGATCTTTGCAAAGCTTATGACAAATTAGAGTGGTTATATATTGAACATACTTTGAGACATCTAGAGTTTAATTCTAAATGTGTTCAATAGGTTATGCAGTGCACCACCACTATTGAATATAAAATAAAAATCAATGGTGCCCTGTCCAAACCTATTGTGCCACAAAGAGGGATTAGACAAAGCTATCCCTTATATCACATCCCCCCCCCCCCAAATACACCCTAGCTGTATTACCCAGGGAAGTAATCCACAGCCCAAAAGATCAAGTTTAGGAACGATCATATCTATTTAGCACAATAACATAATCAAAAGCAATAACAAATCATAATGTTCAAGTAATTTATAATAAAAGTCAAGAAATGATCTCAGAAGGATCACTATAGATTATCAGAGTGCGGAATAAAAAGATACCAAACAAAGACAACTGTAGAGTATAGCGGAATTATACTCCACAACATAAGTGAAAGGTAGATCGAAATCTAAGTAAGGTTCTAAGCTAATACAAGTAAAGTAAAAGATAAGTCAAGAAGAAACAAGAGAAATCTAATCCACATCTTCAGTCAGCTCTTCTTCTTCTTCAGTCTTCATCTTCTTCACCCTGTGTTTCCTCGTACGTATCGTCATAGTATTCCAAACCTTGTACGAAGTCTAACAAAAGATATGGTGAAAAAAGAGTGAGTTTCGAAAGAAACCCAGTAAGGCAAGTTAACTCATAACAACATAAATAACATGCGGCAGAACATAACAAGATGCAATGCAATATGAAACAGATAATGTATGTATGCATTTAAACTCTATGTATGCTGGTCTCTATTGGCAGACATGCTTTAAGTCATAGCACCATACTTCTTTGAGTAGGTCACGCGTACGGCTCCTGTTGGTAGTGGGTCCGGCATCCCTCAGGACAATCCATGGCATGGGGTTAAGTCACCTCTCTCTCACATCACCATTTGGTCTAAGTATTGGCGCATGTCAGGGTAAAGCCTAGCCCAATGCAAGTCATCTACTCAGTTACATCAACTCAGGTCCAGATACTTCCATTCCTCGCCCCGGACGATCCTTTCCTGTATTCTTTCCACTAGAGTCCTAATAGTCCTGGACTACGGACTCATCAACCCTATTGGTTATCCACATATGGTAAACGAGAAGCTCTCATGTCCTCTCACGGGTTGGTTACCGGTCTTAAGCTCCCATGAGCCCAAGTCTAGCCATATGCAACCCTCCAATAAATGGTCCCCACAATATGATTCTCGTCCTCTCACAGGTTGGTTACCGGTCTTGAGCGCCCGTGAATGACACTGCTACCACGGGTCGTTCGGTGTCAAAACCCTTCCGATTTGAGTCTGATATAACGGGGACATCCTAGCCAAACACTGCTAGACAACCCTAGGTATGACAACCACTGATTTGGGAAAGCGTCGATGGGCATCTTCGGAGAACATCCCATACTATTCCCTTCGATGTCCAAGGACAAAAGCGTCAAAAGGACACTTCCCAATCTCAAACCATACTTAATCAAACACATTCTCAGATCAGTCATGACATACACAACCAACAGTTTATCATATAAAAGAGAATGTAAAAGCATAATCCGATCAAGCAGTAATAACATTTCATATACTTGAATAATGGAAAAGAATACATAAATAAGTACTACTGTACTTACAGTAGTATATTAGAAATATAAAATACAAGAACAGTAGATAAACTCAGAGTTTCTTAAGGTAGAAACTAGAGAGTATGCGATCTATGTTATTATGAAATAACTTTCCTTACCTTGATTATCGCCGAAGATAATCCAAAGATCAAAGAGAGAGGCTCCAAACTTAGCAAATAAACCCCTAACAATCATAGGTATAACATTAGGAAAGATGCCTAAAAGATCAGAGAGCAAACGAATCAAACTGAGCAAAAATTGAAGCTACTGCCTTCATTGGTCGAGTGCCTTGGTCTACTGACCCAGTCGACCAAGCAGTCAACCAATCGAGTCAGTACGGAATTGCAGAATTTAGATTGGTCATAACTTCTTCGTTTGAAGTCGGATTGATTAGAAATTCGAAGGGAAACTTCCTAGGATGTATTAGAATCATATGGGAAGATAAAATCATCAAGTCATGGTCAAAATATGGGTGCTTGATTTGACCCAAGAAACTAGGGTTTCAACCTTTATGGCTCTCATGAAAAGGTTATGATCACGAAATGAGAGGGAATGATTGCTATCAAGAAAATAATAAGAAATCATAGAATAATCAAGTTTAGATTAACATAAATATTGCCCATGAGGTTTCCCTCGCATGGGAGGTTACCAAAGGTTTCCAGAAAGATCATACAAGGTCAGGGTTTCAAGAAATTAATCAGGTTAGGGTTAAGATCATGACGATGATCATAGATCTCAAGGATTAGAACGAGATCATGGAATATATGGTTGCAAGAATGCAGCGTTTTCTTCCTGATCTCAATCAAGAACAAGATTGAAGAAAAGAAATTCGTAATGTCGAAGTGATTACTAACCTTGAATTGGCAGATCAAAGATGAGAAGCTTCAGATCTGCAGAGGAATCTTCGAAGTCACCAGAGAGAGTTTCGAAGAGGTCTTATCATGTTCAAAAAGTGTTTAGGAGGCAGCCATTGCTAAGAAACACGAAGTAGGGTTTAAATATAAGTGAAAAACCCTAAAATTGGATTTTCTCGGATTTAGCAAACCTTTGGTCGAGTGCTTGGTCGAGTGGTCCAGTCGACCAATCAGTCGACCAAGTAGAACAGCAAGGTTCAAACAGGGATTCGGAGGGCTATACGGGGTCAAATTGAGTGCAGTTTTATTCTACAAGTCAATAAAGAAGTCTAGTTTCCAGAAATACCTTCAGATCAAGCATGGGAGTTCATTAGGTCTTCCAACTTAGCTCACCTTCTTCGATATGCAAACAGGATTTGCCAGACATAGTTCAGCAACTTCGGACAGGGATTTGGAGGGTTATATGGGGTCAAGTTGAGTGGGGTTTTCTCCTACAAGTCCATAAAGAAGTGTAGTTTTGGGAAATACTTTCAGATTGAGCACAAGAGTTCATTAGGTATTTCAACTAATTCACCCCTCTTCGGTGTGCAGATTCAAAACTAACACTGACAATGCTCTCAAGTGAGGGGCATCATCGTCAATGTCCATGGGCTTGGGCTCCAACACCAAATCATCAACCAAAAGGGTCTTCGGACCTACAAACATAACATATTCCGGGCCGGGTCAAGGTTAGGATAAGGCCGGATATTACAAATCTACCCTAAGGGAAAGGTCTGCCATGACTTCCTAAGGCTTTCAAAGATAATAACACTGAAATCAAGGTCCAACTTTAAGTTGTAACATTTAAACTAACCCTTCTTTACCCAAAACAGATAGGGTTTCTTGGCTAGGTTTGGGCCGGATTTCACACTTTAAGCCCTTACATCTTTATCCTCTGCCAAGAGAGTTTTTCACAAAGGCTTAGTTCCACTTTAGGTATCCCTCGACTATCGGGTTTGAGGTTCTCCCATTTTGCTCCATAAATTAACCATCTCTTTTTTGCTGATGATAGCATGATCTTTTTCCCTGCATCTATTTCTAATGCATCACAGATAAATATTTTGTTGCAAGATTATGAACAAGTCTCTGGCCTTCATATCAATTCTGAAAAGTTTGCTGTTATATTTAGTACCAGAACCCCTCATGACCTCCGGACTGATATAGTCTCTGCTATTGATATTAAAGAGGTCAATTCTCATTGAACCTATCTGGGTCTTCCTTCCTCTATTGGAAAATCTAAAGTGCAGACTTTCTCTTTTATCTTGAAGTGTTTAGATTCTAAATTATCTGGGTAGAAGGGGAAATTGCTTTCTCATGCAGGGAAGGAGATTTTAATCAAAGCAGTAACTTTTGCACTTCCTATCTATGTTATGTCGTGTTTTCTCATATCCAATGAAACTTGCAAACAAATGAATCAAATGATTCGACAATTTTGGTGGAAAAATGATCAAGGAATGGGTATTCATTGGGTAAAATAAGAAACTCTGTGCAAGGGAAAAAGAGATGGAGGCCTGGGGTTCAGGGATGTACACTGTTTCAACAAAGTTCTCATTGCTAAACAAAGTTGGAGACTTTTACCAACCCAAACTCATTATAGGCCCAAGTGATGCATGCAAAATACATTAAAGACATTCCATTTTTTGAATGTAGTGTCCCAAATAATTGTTCATAGGGTTGGAGAAGTATGCTGTCTGGGAGGGATATTCTCAGACAGGGCATTATTAGGCAAGTAGAAAATGGTGCTAATGTGCATATTTTTAAGGACCCATGGCT
Organism: Hakea prostrata; assembly: GCF_041222555.1. Classification (NCBI taxonomy): domain Eukaryota; kingdom Viridiplantae; phylum Streptophyta; class Magnoliopsida; order Proteales; family Proteaceae; genus Hakea; species Hakea prostrata. The sequence goes on from NC_142600.1 coordinate 33,737,460, forward strand.
TCCCTCTTTGCCTTTCCATGGCATTAGTAGTGCCCCTTTGGGACATAGTTCATCTTATGTGCAAGAGCTTATTGATTGGGACACTTGCCATTGGAAATTACCTTTATTTCAATCTCTATTTTCTCCAGGGGAGGTCTCCTGATACTTTAGACTCTTGGATATGGGACAAAACAAAGGATTGTAAGTTCACTGTGAAGTCTGCTTATTATCAATGTTTAGCTATGGTTGATGATCAATGTAATGTTGCTTCTTCTTCCTCCACTTCAATATATTGAAAAATTATTTGGCAGATTCCTATTCTTCCAAAGATTAAATAATTTTTGTGGCGATCCTCATATGAGACTATTGCAATTGGGAGCTCCCTCTTCTCGAGGAATGTTTCACTTACCCCTCTTTGTCTAATTTGTGGTCATGGTTCGGAGAATGTATGTCATGCCTTTTTTTTGTCATTATGCGAAAGAGTGTTGGAGACTATCCCCTCTCCATATTAATACATCTGATTTTTTAAGGACAAATTTATTTGATTGGATGGATTTTATCAAAATAAAGTTCAATGGTTGTGACAATTTAACCCTAGTGAATCAAATGTGGAATGCCTTAGATCGGTATATATGGAATACTAGGAATGCTACATTCTTTAGAGGGATTGATGCCTCCATAATTCATACAATGACTACTTTCTCTTATCTATGTGCATATATATAATCTCATATTATGGAATTTCAAAAGGCTCATGGAGTTCTTTATCTATGGCCTAGTCATATCATTTATGAAGAACTAGCTCTTTTTAAAATTTTTGTTGACGGATCATGGGATAGTACTTCTCACAAAGGAGGTAGAGGGTGCATTATGTGGGATTATAATAGTGGTTTTGTAGCGGCTCAAAGCAGATGTGGTCATAGAGCTTCAACAACCTTAGTTGAACTTGAAGCAATTAGAGATTACATTATTCTATGCTCTTCTTTAGGAGCGGTTGATTTGCATATTCATTCGGACTGTTTACTAATTGTTAGTGCTCTCCAGGGTCTCCACTCATCTTTAGATTGAATGTGTCTCAATTTAGTAGTAGATATTTTAAAGCGTTGTTCATTCTTTCCTAGGGTTTCTTTTAATTATATTCCTAGAACTGGCAATGGCTTTGCTGATTTTCTTGCTAAGGGTGCTTGCAAGTTATTTCTAGACAAATCTTAGTGGGGTATACCACCTTTGTTTATTGCAGATTCTTCTCGTTTGTAGAGGTTCTTTGACCTAAACTCTTTCATTTAATACATTCGTTACTTTTTTGTTTTGGCTAAAAAAAATAATCGGATCATTGGACCTATTTCGCTTGAGGGGGCACGTTAAGGAAAGATATCCTACTCTGACATCTACAATAGTATAGCCTGTCTTGTACAACTGTTGGCAGCTTCTAGATGCTCAGTTTCGTGATCTTGCCTCTCTTGTATTCTTTGTATATATCTTGGCAGCCCATTCTGGATGCTCACCTGCGTGATCGCGCCGCTGTTGTATTCTTTATAAGTATCTTGTAAAACCTTCCTTAATGAATATAGTGATAGAAAAATCTCTCTCGCTCTATATCAGTAAACAAGCATGCGCAAACGCAGTGTTTGTGTCTCAATCTACTATCTACTACAAAAATTAAAAATTAACAGACTCATTGGCAGAAATCATAAAATTACTTCTTGAATCATTTGTCTCAAGTGCTAGCTAGAACACGTAAGGTTCAGTATGCATGACAGACATGCATATAAATATGAAGTATGATACTTTTACATGATCATCGTGCCTATTAAAATATTTACCACCTCATGCATGATAGCTTGCAAATCAATATGAAGTAAAATACTTTTACATGATCATCGTGCCTATTAAAATATTTGCCACCTCATGCATGCATGATAGCATGCATATGAGTAAATTTCATATGATTAAGTTGCCTGATTTTGCAAACAACGATGTTTCCACTTTTGGAATTTATATTCTACTACAAACATCCCAATTCCCACGTGCCTAATCCTAAAGACATTTGTTTTTACAGAAAAAGTTGAAAACATACACAAGATCGAATCTTACTCCTCACTATAGTCTTTTTTCCCCCAAAAAAATTTGGTGGACCATCATCCTTGCCTCTAGCCCTTCTCGATCTTCCCAACAAACCTTCCTTTCCAATCATTCAAAAATGCAAAACTCTCCTTCATGTTTGAAGGGTATAAAAGCGAAGCAAGCATGTAACTCTTCCATTTCACAAGAACAAATCATACACAGAGAGGAAGATCAAGGCATGGAGGCGCTTCTAATCAAATTACCATTTTCAACATTTCCTCTTCGCACTTACCCATCATCTCTTGAAAGAGGTATGATTTTTCGGCTAGCACAGTTTTTATTGGAATTGCCATAGAAAATTTTTTTTTATCATATTTTATCTTAAGTGTATAAGTTAATTACTATATTTTGTGACGGTAGGGATTTTTTAAGTACGTGAATGCATTTGAGGCATCCTAGAATCTACCGAGATAAGTCCCACAAGGTAGATTTAACATGAATATCTTAGATGCATTCGCATTGGCTCGCATACATAAAGATTCAAGGGACTTAGTATCCACTGGATTTCTGTTTTCTAGTGGCAATACAAACAGATTGTCCGTTCTCTCTCAGCCCCAAAATCATACGACTTGGTCAGCCTTCTGCCTCATCCGCCACTGCAAATGGGTTCACTAATTGCCCCTAGCCTTATTCTGAGACTTGGCTTCAGGGGAACCCTTTATCGAGAAAAAAAATCTTCTGCTGAAACAATATGCTGAAATTTAATGCATGATTTCAAATTTAAAAAGTTCAAAACAGGCTTGTAATTTTATTGTTTTTTAAGCCTATTGTTTAGTATCTATGTGCATTGTTGTGCACAACAGAGACTTATGTGCCAAATCAAAGAGCAAAGCGTCTCACATATAAGAGCTCGTCAATCTTTTTTGACTGGTGCCATGTTATCAACCATCAATATAATACAAAACTTGAAATCTCTCTGACCTTCAATGTCTTTGTTCTCATTTGTAGGTAATTACTTGATGCAGAACTCCACCAACTTAACTCCCAAAAGAAGTAAGTTACTATCTTTTTCTTTCTTGATTTTCTTTTTCTTCATAGCCATGCGTGTAAGACACCTGAAATTTTGGCTTAAGCCTATCTTAAAGAATAGATCAGATTTCAACCCCCATCGCCAAATGCTTCTTTTTCCATTGAGAAATATAATAATAAAGAAGAGGTAGATGATATGTGATATATAATATTCTTTTTCACTTTTAATACAACTAAACCGTTAAGGCTTAAAAAAAGAAGAAGAAGAACTAGATGACGCATAAAGACTCTCTGACGCTGCTTAAGTCAAACTTCTTTGCAAAAGAAGCATTTCTTAGAGTGGTTAGATTTTAAATCTGTGGAATCATAATTTATAAAATTAAATATTTGGTTGGAGAATGAAATTTGTGGATTCATCCAAAAAAATGACGTGATTTTTGTAAATGTGTAAATGTATAGCTTTTTTGAAATCTCTGGATTTCACCCCTTACCCATAAATCTACAAATTCACATTTTTAGTGTAAAAATGTGAATCTCTAGATTTCATGAATTTATAGATTTTTACAACCAATCGGGTATAATTCTCAGATTCATGAATCCAGAAATTTGAAATCTTTGGATTCATGTGACCAAACAGGCCCTTAAGGTCCTCAAATTTTTGATAGCTAAGTTTAGTGAAGAGAGAGAACGCAAGTCGCATATACATTCTATGGAAAGGTCCTTATTTAGACGTGCTTGAATGCTTAATTAATGTTCTCACCAACTCATTAAATAGCTACCTACGCATGTAAAGGTCAAACTCTAGCTTAATCAGAAATCAATGGTTGAGATCTCAATTGCCTCAAATCTGGCTGATTGTTAACGATAATTCTAATTTAATAATTTGAGAGCAAAACAGGAAAACCATAGGCAATCCTGGCTGAACCTAGGATTGCCCTAGCTGCCACTACTCCATGTGTGTAAGGCTTTAAAAACTCTACTCAATTTCAACCACCTTCTCCATGCGTGCAAGACTTCAAGAACTCCATTTAAACTCTACTACCTTCTCCATGAGGTTTTAAGAATCAAACTCAAACTCAACTATTTAAGAGACTCTAGTAGATTGACATCTTATCCACAAGTGGATTAGACTCAGAGTTGTACACACATGAGACATAGTTCATGCCAAACACAAATAGATAACTTATGTAATTCAAACTCTAAAGTAAGAGTTCAAGATTAATATTGCAAGTGACTCTTGTAACTATAAATATGTAATTAATCTATGCTACAATCAATCTCAAGGAAACAAATCACATTCCCGTGAACGTAAGTTGCAAAGATCAACCAAACCATGTACATCACCTTGCTAAACTCTCTCATCCTTTATCTCTCCCTTTCTCTCTCTGGAAAACATCTCTCTTTTGGAAATTATGGACTTTAGCACTGATAAACTCAAAAATCTCAATAGATTTTGTCTCATGTAGTTAGTTTTTAATCAAATAGAAAAAATAAGGCATTCTCCTACGATCCCTGAGTAAAAGGAGTAACTACCTTTGTTTAATTTGCAGACTTTATTTGGGTCCTTTTCCTAATGCTTTTCTTCTAATTTTATTCATATTCACATTTTTTTTTTCTTTCATTTCTAGTGCCGGTGCAGAATTTACATGCTAGCCAAAAAAAATGGAATTCCAAGGAAAGCACTAAGCTTTCAGCATTTTCTGATGAATATAATATCTTAGAGAATGAGTTTTCACTAACAAATGAGGACTATTATGCCATCCCTCTGAGGAAGAAATTTGAAGCATTTTGTCACTTATGCCGGCCTTACACTATCAAAGCAGGTGTAAGTATTGCTTTACTTATATCATCATACATTACACATTTTAAATTTAAAAAACTTAATTTTGAGAAAATTAATCACACATTAACATCTCTCACCACTTAATGGTCCTATCAAATTAATTTTTGTTTACCAAACTAAGGTTTGTTCGAGTCAACTTATGTTCATCTTGATTACATCCTCAAGGGGGTAGTAAATTTTTTTTTTTGAGGTTTGCCAACCCCAATTTCTAAGGCTTTGCCCTGACTAATCCGGTGTTCGATCCGGGTCGCACACTTGGCTGTGGTGGATGAGTCTTCCAACGGGAATTTTTTGCATCCACAAGCTAGATTTCGATACCAGAACCTTGCTTAAGCGGACCAAGCTGCTTATGGGAGGTAGTAATTTAAATACTATGAGGGACTTCACTCTTATTTCTCATACTATGAGGCATCGGTTGATTACCAACCCTTGAGGTTGGCCTGTGAAATTACGCATAGACACCATAGACACCATAGACACCATAGCAATCCTCTCCTTTTTAACATTTTAACATAATAGGAATACTAATCAATTTTTCTTAATTATCAGACTGTGGCTGTATCAGCAGTTTGTTTTCTACCAATACAATCAATTGCTGATCTTTCTCCAAAGTTCTTTGTAGGATATTTGCAGGTGAGAAATTATGGTAACAAAGGAAGATTATATTTTCACAGTTAATAACTAGTCTTTCTACTAAAAACATTGTTATTTGTTTTAGGCATTAGTGGTGGGAACATTGAATCTCATCTATATAAATGCGATGAATCAGCTGTTTGATATCGAAATTGATAAGGTAGATCATATATATTCTAAAGTTATAAATAAATATTTGGAAATCATATTTTTAAAGCTTAGTTAGAGTTATTACAGCAATACTGACCTTCATGCATCATTTATGACATTTTATATGTATACCAGGTTAATAAGGGGCACCTTCCACTGGCTTCTAGCGATTTGTCAATTGGAGAAGTTGTGGCCATTTCTTTGTCAGCTATCATATTGGTATACACTTTAATATAATTTTATATTTAAATGAAAATTTTCAATGTCATCTCTTAAGTGAAATTAATGCTATTCTTTGAGTTATTTAATTTATCAGAAAGACCCCTATTACTAACACTGCTAATCTCAATTAGTTTTTATTTCTGTATTTACAATATTATCTTCACATCCTAAGTTCAAAAACAATATTGATGGTGCATATCTTCTAAATCTCTGTGAGGATTTAAGATTAGGGAAGAAGTAGCCACACACGGTAGATAGAGATGAAAAAACCAGTTAACCGTGGATTATTTGTTTAATGTTATTTTTGTCATTTTTAAATATTTAACTTGCTTACATCAGCACTTATGATTTCCTAATTGTAGAGGGTATTTTGATATATTTTTACATTTCAGAGGGGTCTGACTGATAAACTAGATAACTCAGGGGGTGATGTTACAAATTCCCTTATATAAATAACATAGTTTTGTAGAAAAAAAATTAAAAACTTGCTTTAAAAGAGACGTGTGATGACTAAATTTGTTTTTATCATTTTTTTGTAGAGTGTCAGCCTGGGATTGATGTCGAAATCACCACCACTTATTTGTGCTGCAGTTGCTACCTTTGTGTTTGGAACTGGATATTCTGCCAATGTAACTCATCTACTGTCAATCTATTATTTTTATATGGTTCATTAATTTGCAAAATGAATAGCAGTGAAGCAAAAGATTAAACTAGCCAAATAAATGACCAATAGGAAAAACAATTATAGAATAAATTTGATAATAGACGTAACTCTTTTGGGGGATTTAGTATTTCCTATTAAAATAAGTTCATTTCTTAAAGTGTACTTCTGTTTTTTAATTTGACATTTTAATTTATTTGTGAAGATGCAAGAAAAAAAAAATGCTAGATAGATACTTTATGCTTTTAAATGCCTTCTAAATGAAATGAATTTATGAGATTTAAATATATATTCAAAAAGAATAATTATCCATAAAATTAGTATTAGTCAACTTCTATGATAATACCAAAAGAGTTTAGGACTAACAAACATTATTATAATAAAAATTTGAAGACTATGACATATATAATTTTGTTGTGGGTATTCGGTATAGTAAAGAAAAAATGTGGGTACCAACAGGGGTTGGTTCAAGTGGTAAGTAGCTTGGTCCGCTTAAGTAAGGTAAATTATGTCAATACTCTTATAGATTTTATGTGCATTATATTTGAATTTAGTGTGCTATTGATTTCTTTTTTTCCTACAGTTTCCCTTCCTTAGATGGAAAAGACATCCTTTACTTTATGTACCAGGTCAAGCATTTTGGAGTGCTTTTGGTGTTCAAATCCCTTTTCTTATACACATTCAGGTATGAAAAGCATCATATGTTAATTAAATTAAATTTATTTAACTGTTTATAAAGATTTATTAGCTTGACTTTACATAATTCCATATTGGATTTAGTATCCTATCCACATTTGATGATCACATAAAGCTAAACTAACAAGCTAGTAGTTTTATTATAATGAGCCTCTAAATTCTCATGTATCCCATTACGACATAATTTGCAGAAATATGTGCTTAGAAGGTCAAACATCATTAATACTTCCTTCATATTTTCAACAATGATGATGTGTTTGTTATGCATTCCCCAAATGCTATTAAAGGTAAGCACTATATATCATATTAGATACAAGCATAAATTTCAGTTCAATTTTTTTAAAGTGATTTTGTCATTATTTATTTGCTTCAATTCTTTAAATGTTCACAAATATTTTATTTGCTTAAATTCTTCAAATGTAAGATGAGGTTTCTAACAAAAAAATAAATAAATAAACAAAAAAACAATGCTATGAGGTGGATTCTTTTTTTTTTTTTGTTATTTCCCCCTATATTTTATGTCAACTCTATTGGAAAAAGCAATGTCCTTTAATGAAGATTATCAAAACTTAACTTATGATTAAATTATGGAGAGGCTATTAAAGTTCAAAGGTACTAAGAAACTTGACTGAAAATGCTTTGATGAAAAAAATAATAATAATATATAGTAAAATAAACTTATCTATTAAGAGCATTAGTAAAAAATTATAACTCTAACATCTTGTGTTTAAATACCATTTATTTTAGAAATAATAGAGATACATGTAGTTTCAAAAGTTTGATGGGTGGAAATTACAATACACCATATCTTAAGGAGGTATGTACATATTTTTCTTTATTTTTTAATATTATCCTAAAGAACTAGATTAAAAACTTCTACAAAAGGAATAAAGATTCGTTCGGAGTTCTTGGTTTCTCAATTTTACCATGGAAATAACTTGAAAAATGTAATAAATTTAAAAATGTTGATTGTAGATGTCAACCTATTCATTATTGTCCCTCAACTTAATTCAGTTTTAAATTTTGAAACTTCAACGAAAAAGTGCATGTTTGCAAAGACTAAAACTTTTGATTTAGTGGGGTTAAAGAGAGAAGTGTGCTTATCTTTTTTCTTAGTATCATAGTGAACTTGGATCAGTAGTTTTGAATAAATACGCCTCATAAATAATACGTGCTAGAACGATTATATTTAAATTTTTGATCATCAGAAAATAATTTTATTTGCTATTAGAATAACATTTATCAATGATTGACAGGACATTCCAGATACAATTGGAGATAGAGAAAATGGCATCACAACTTTCAGCACCCTAATGGGTGAAGAAAAAGTCAGTAAAAGAATTTCTTCTGTATTACTATTATAAATAAATGTGATTCCATTACTTTAGTGCTGATTTTTGTGGTAAAGGCTTTTATGATGATTAATATGTTCAATATATTTTAAAATAGTTTTTAATCCATCATTAATAATCTTTAATATCTATTTTTGGTCGCTAGGTAATTTGTATTAAAAGCAAAAAAGATATACAATAGCAAGAGAATTACATAGGTTTAGGAACCTAAACACTCAGCTTTATGACATTAGTTGCCCCAATATAAAACCCATGCAAGCACTCAAAGACATAATTCAAGATATAGAAAACAATCACTTGTGTCAATCAAAACCTAAACTTGGGATGACCACCAGTCCAGCTCTTTCAACATCATAGGCGGCCAAGGTGGATTGATTTCAGAATTTTCATTCCCAGTTACTGATCTTGCCAAGAAATTAGTTGTTGCTGCATTAGTCTCTCTATAACAGTGAGAAATCTTCCACTCAATGTTCTTAAAGGAGGAATTGATTCGTCTCCATCTCTACAATATGCACTAAGGGATGTGTCTCTGCTATACATGAAATATCAGTATGGCCGAATCATATTTGATCCATAGCCTTGTAATGTCTAGCCTTCAAGCCCATTCCATTCCATGCATTAAGGCTTCAAGCTCAGTTTCGAAGTTAGTTTGCACCTCTAATTAAACTCTGAGGGATCACAAAACCTTTGTCATACATCCTTAAACAAACCTCTAGCTCTTGCTCTTCTAGGATTTCCTAATGAGCTCCCATCTACATTCAATTTCACCCATCCCAGACTTGGAGCTTGCCACGACATCTCTTGAGGATTCAACACACTACTGGCCTTCAACTTCAACTCCATCATCTGTGATTGCAGCAACATTCCTTGGGTCATTCGCCTTCCCTGAAGGGAGTATGTTTGCTGCCCCATGTCAAGAAAAAGTTGTTGCATTACCCACTCCGGCGAGCGAATCATATTAATTACCATGTCGTTTCATATTACGAACAATCCAAATATAGTAAGGTATTAACAAGCAACCATTCAACCAAGTAGTTTCTAAATCACATCTCTATAATTGTTGCAGCCATTATGTCAGTGCCTCACTTATGGAGTTTTTAACCTCTAATCAAATGCCAAAGTTATAAAGCAGTCTATTACAACAACCCTGTGCAAAGGCAATTCAACAACAACTGTGTTAGATCTTTAGAATTTTGCCAACATAGGTTACAATGGGGAGCCATCTTGATTCCCTTATACTATACAAGTGCATCAACCGCATCCCTTTCATGTATCAATTTCCACCCAAAAATGAACTGCTTAGGCAGAATGGGAGCATCCCAAATTGCCGAACACCAACTAACCTTTGTAGCCTTTTTTCTAGTTAACTCCCAAGCCAACTTCAAGGAAAACTCCTTATTAGGATTTCCTACATAGTAGTGTACATCTTTCATCACCGAAGATGGCAAATGAACTCTTCCAATCTTCTGAACAGTTCTTGTAGCTTGGAGGATTGCACTGATGGAAGAATCCAAGATAATCCCTCAATGTAGTTCTTTGATGAAAAATTTTGAACCTCTTGCTGATCCAATTCTAAAAGTGCTGCTATAGAAAAAGACCCTAGCCACCTATTCTATTTGAATTAATTTTGCTTTCATCCCCTATAATCCTTTGTTCCTTTTTCAGCAAAGAAAAACCACACCTTTCTAAGGCCAGCCATAAAAGATGAGTTGTTTACAAACACTTCTAAATTTCCTTTCACATCCATCAATCTATTTTGAAGGAATTTTGAATCATGGTCTTCTTAGGTTTTATGGTTCATGCCAACTTACATAAACCAGCATACTTTACCTCCCTCAGATGACAAACCCTTCCAATTTTGGCTTGCATATGTTCTCTCACTTTACAGTAATTTTTTAATAGTTTCAATGTCTCTAGCCCATATGAAGTTCCTCATCCACCTCTCTCAATTCTGCTTATGCTAGTTGGTCTCCAATAAATAGAGAAGTTGTGAACTAGAATGCTCGCAATGACAGAGTGAACCAATTCCACCCATCCCCCTTGAGAAAGTAGTTTTTCTTTCCAATGATTTTCTATTTTATCTAGCATTGGCAGCATTTTGTCATGACTCATCTTGCCTTAAAACACTTCCATGCCAAATACTTTGTGGAAAAATAGTGACCGGAATACACAGTTAGTCTGCAATTGGTTGTTTCTTGTGAGGGACAACTTTTCCAAGAAACAACTTACTTTCTTCTTGAGTAATTTGCTGCCTAGAAAATTCTTTATATTTTTGTAAAAAACACATCAAGTTCTTCACGTAGCTCAGAGAAACATTTCCAATTAGAAAGTATCACTAGCATATAACAAATGAGAAGGGACTTTGGCTCCTCTAGGGCCTAACAGAGGATGCTATCTTTCACCCTCCACCATTGCTTTTAGACCACTCCATAACATTTCTTTTGCCATAAAAAACAACAGAGGACAGAGGGGGTCTCCCTGCCTCAAGCCATGCTCAACACCAAGAATCCCACCAGACCCTCAATTCACAATATTGAGATCCTAGAAGACGTTGGTAGCTCATGGATCCAAGCTTGCCACCGATTAGAAAAGCCAAATCTAGAAAGCACATCAAATAAAAATTTCCAAGACAGAATCATAAGCCTTTTTTATACCTAATTTTTGCCCCATTCAACCTCCTCTTACTGAAGTAAACATCATGTTTGATAGTTCAATAGCCATAGAAATATTTTGAAAAATAACTTTCCCTTTTTGAAAAGCCCTATGGTATTAAAAACCAATGAACGCAGAAAAGAGGTAAGTTTAGAGGCTATTATTTTCGATAGGCCTAAATTTATCCAAGATCACTGCATTCCCCCCTTTCAGGATCAAACTTAAAAAGCAATTATTTACCCCCTTTGGCTGTTTACATTTCTGAGAAAGAGAAAAAGAAAAGAAAAGCCTAGACAGCAGCACAAAAACACTCATGGACTATCTCCCAACACTCCCTAAAAATGCTTCTAGAGAAATCATCAAGCCCTGAAGAGCTTTGAGGGTCAAGATCCCAAACAATTTTAACTTCATTTTCTAGGGGAATAGAGCCTAGATAATTTACGTTCGATAAAGGTAAAGTATTTAGGATTACCTCTAATAAGTCAAAGTGCACCACATACTCACCCGACCTATGGAAGTTGTTGGAATTTATTAATATAATTAATAAATTAAATGCCCAAGGGCAATATTGGAAACTCACTATTAGGGCGGTTACAAAATAGGGTTATATATTTCGGTAACCACCGCATTAGTGAGTAAGTGTGTGATTCATTCGCACGAGATTTATCTCTGAGAAATGGCGGCTCCATCTCTCTCTCCCTCTCTCTTAGAATCGCAGGCTTGGAAAATTTTTCCTTTCCTCGCTTTTGATCTTCATTCCATTAATCCACGGCATTTGGGTTGTGGATATCATTTCCTTTCCTAGTGATTGTGGAATTGCCCCGGTAGAGCTTTGGTAGTTGAACGAGAACGTGGATCTAAACTTCCGCTGCGAATACTTCATAAAAGGGAAAGCGAATTCAGGTAAAGAATCTTTCCCCCATCAATTAATTGAATTGAACTACTTTTGGAGTACGTATTACCAACATTGGCATCAGAGCCACAGGTCCCCACGTTTTTGTTCCTCCCCATTGTTTAATTTTATTGTATGGATCCAATGGGAGGATCAAGGGTTTACGGAGAATCCAGGGTTTAATACGAAACCCATGGGAGAATTGATAGGGTTTTTGGAAACCCTTAATTTTGATTCGGATCCGAGTGGGAGGATCTTGTGAATTTCCCTAATGAAGATTTGCATGAATTGATAATCCATGATGATAATTTTTTGTTAGGGATAATTACTATTGCCCCCCTGTACTTTGATTTTATTACTAATGTATCCCCTGTATTTTGCAAAATTACTAATCTAACCTTTAACTTGTCTATAATTACTAATGCCCCCCTACTGTTAAGTTCCGTTAGTTTACTGATGATGTGGCATCTCCATATTTTTTAAAAATCCCAAAATACCCTTTTACTTATCTCTTTACTTATTTACCCTTTTGTTAAGTTACAGTAATACCCTTAATTAATTGTAGAGAAAAAAATAATCATAATCTGTTTTACTCTAAAAAAAAATCACCAAAATAAAGAAATAATAATTGAATAAAATTAAAATAGAAACCGAAGAGGAGGGAAGATAGAATTCAACTCAAATTTGGAAACTGAATATCACCTACTTCGTTAATTCCTTCTCTGGCAAGATTTTGTGGTTTCGTCAATGGTGGGTTAGTAAAGCGGTTAAAATTCTAAACTCCCATGGGGAGGTGTTACGTATGCTAGAGGAGAAGGTGGGAAACCAAATCGAATTTGAATTTTGTCAATTTCTTTAATTCAAATAAATAAGTTTAGTGAAGGTGGAAAACCAATATTTTTTTAATTCAAAATAAATGAAGTTAGGGTAAAATTGACATTTAATCTGGTTTTTATAAATGGGGTAGTATCGTTTTTCGATTTCTTAATTTTAATGAAGGACAAAGTGGACATTACATATTCAAACTTAACGGCTACTTAACACCGTTATAAGAAAGGGGGCAACAGTAATTTTGTAAAAAACAGGGTTTTATTAGTAATAAAATCAAAGTACAGGGGGACAATAGTAATTATCCCTTTTTGTTAAGATTTAATGCTGGATTTTTTTTTCATGTGTTCGTGGATGTTTTTCCTTTGAAAAAAAAATCGTTAAATGGAAAATTGACGTCTGTGTACCAGACGGATGCTGAGACGGTGAGCCGTCTCAGAATCCGTTTGGTCACAGAAGCCAGATGGACTCTCAGATGGTGCGCCATCTCAGAATCTGTCTAGTCACAAAAGCCAGACGGACTCTTAAACGGTGCGCCGTCTCAGAATCCGTCTGGTCACATAATGCCAGACGGACTGTCCGTCTGGTGAGACTGAAGTCCGTCTGGGTAGATGGACTCCCAGACGGAGAGCCGTCTCAGAATCCGTCTCAGAATCCGTCTCAGACGGATTGTCAGACGGCGATCCGTTTCATCACCGTCTCAGAATCTGTATGAGTTTTTTTTTTGTTGGTCCAATTTTGAATGTGTTTCTATTTATTGGACATCTATGGCTCACAATCTATGTGATGTTTGAGCATTAAGGGCCTAATGGGGCCTAGTGGGAGCTAATGAGGTAGAAGTGTTCTGTGTGAACCACCTCATAGCTTGAACATGATTGCATGTTTAATTTTAATAAAACTATTTTTTATTTATGGGTCTATCAATCATGTTTCTTGCACAGAATGAAACTAGTGTATAAGTCTATGTGGGTTTGCATGAGAATTTGATTGAATGTTTGTTAGCATCTCTTTTGGTTTAAATGCTTATCCCATAGGTTGACTATGCTAGTGTGATTTGCTGTTGCTTGAGTTGTGTTTTATGCTAGAATAGTTGAACTCATCCTAGTATGTAATGTCTCTAGAATAAATGGCTGCTGCCAAGAGCATTGTTGCTAACTTCGCGAAAGGAGATAAATCGAATGAGAGGTATTATGACCTTTGGCACCGAAAGGTGCAGTATCTCCTAGAAGAATAGAACATGCTGGAAACCGTAAACTAGACTATGTCCCCACCTGAGGAAGGTACCACTGCACAGTATAGCAGGAACCTTGAGCTTTACAATGCCTGGAAGAGAAAAGACCGGGTAGCCAGGATTACAATCCTGAGCTCCATGAGGGATGACCTAATGCTTCGTTATGAGAAGCATAGGACTGCAAAGTCTTTGTGGGAGGTTGTGAAGTTCCAATATGGAGGGACTTCCACCACAAGAGGCAGCCAGCTCGGACTCACCTTTGACGGTTATAAGATGAGCCAATGTCACACCATGAGGTAGCATATAACCATCATGTCTAACATGATTAGTGAGTTGAGCGCATGTGGGCGCCAGAAGACTAATGAGGAGCAAGTCTCCGTAGTCATCAGGTCATTGCCAAAGACTTGGGAGCATATGAAGATTTTCTTGACTCATACTGATGAGGTCAAGACTTTTGATCAAGCTGCCAAGCACCTTGAGCTAGAGGAGGATCGGATGTTGGCCGATGTCCCTCACACTGAAGTAGTTGCTGCTGAAGCAAGCACTAGTAAGGGTGCAGGCTTCAAGCGCAAGAAGGAGAGAGCTTAACCTCAGTGGTCTAGGCAAAGTAACAGAGGTGGGAACAGAAACAAGAGTGGTTTATGAGACATGGTTTTAGAGTTGTATTTGAAAACAATTCTTTGGTTTTGTATCTGGGTGATATAGTTTATGGTTATTGGTTTTCTTCTGAATGGTTTCATTATATTAGATACAATTGATTATTCATTTAATTCTAGTAGTGCTTTTGTTTGCCAAGATACTGTGTGTATTGATTATAATTTGTGGCATGCTAGACTAAGACATATTGGCTTAGATAGGATGAACAGATTGGCAAGAGAAGGTCTCTTAGGCCAATGTTCACTATCTGATTTGCCAACCTGTGAGTCATGTCTAGCAGGAAAAGCAACTAGAAAACCATTTAAAAAGGCTTTGAGAGCCTCTCTTCCTTTAGAACTTATCCATTCAGATGTGTGTGGACCCATGAATGTGCATACTAGAAAAGGACAGGCTTATTTCATCACATTCATAGATGACTATACACGGTATGGTCACATTTATCTAATTTCTCATAAGTCAGAAGCTCTGGAATGTTTTAAGAAATTCATGAGCTTAGTTGAGAATCAGTTAGATAAAAAGGATTAAAACTCTTAGAACGGATAGAGGTAGAGAATATCTCTCCGATATGTTCAAAGGGTTATGTGATGAAAAGGGGATATCTAGACAACTTACTATTCCAGGGACTCCACAGCAAAATGGGGTTGCTGAGAGGAGGAATAGAACCTTGCTAGACATGGTGAGATCCATGATGGCGTAGGCAAATCTACCCATCTCTTATTGGGGGAGATGCTTTGCTGACTGCGGCCTATGTCCTCAACAGAGTTCCAACCAAATCGGTTCCTTCCACACCATATGAGTTGTGGACCGGAAGGAAGCTAGATTTGAGTTACTTGCACGCATGGGGATGTGCAGCATATGTTCACTCTACTTCTCACCAATATGGAAAGCTTGGACCCAGAGGAAGAAAGTGTATCTTTGTGAGATATTCTGAACCCTCAAAGGGCCATGTCTTCATTGGACTAGATGAGAATGAGAGGAGAACGGAATTTGAGTCTAGGGATGCAACATTCTTGGAGAATGATTTTCCATCTCTTTCAGGAGTTAACAAAGAATCATCGGAATTCTTTGAGATACAAGATAGTGGTCTTGTCACTCCAGGGATTCAGATTTTGGATAATGAACCTGGGGTTCATCCAGAAGATCCTAGTGAGAGTGGGAGTGCAGATGTGATAGCTACCTTAGACGGTGAGCGATCTGACATGCACTTGCACCGTAGTGGGCGCGGGCTAGTTCCTCGTTGACGTTTCGACATAGAGGATGAAGCCTACATGGTAACTCCTGAAGAGATCGACTGTGAGATGACTTCAGTCGATGAGCATGAACCAAAGAGCGTAAAGGAAGCTCTTGCGGGGTCAAGCTCAAATGAATGGTTGAAAGCAATAAAGGAAGAGTTGGAGTCGATGAAAGTTAATCATGTCTGGGACTTGGTTGACTTGTCGCCAGGCCGAAAGGCAATTGGGAACAAGTGGGTTCTCAAGATCAAAAGAAAGGCGGATGAATCTATTGAGAGATTCAAGGCTCGTTTAGTGGCTAAGGGCTACACCCAACGAGAGGGCATTGATTATGAGGAAACTTTTTCCCCTGTGGTTAGGTTTGCCTCAATTCGCCTCATACTAGCCATTGTTGCTCAGTTGGACTTGGAGCTTTATCAGATGGATGTAAAAACTGCTTTTCTCAATGGAGAACTTGAGGAAGAGATCTATATGGATCAACCTCAAGGCTTTGAAGCAAATGGACTTGAACGCAAAGTGTGCAAGCTTAAGAAGTCCATATATGGCTTAAAGCAAGCATCTAGACAGTGGAATGTGCGCTTCTACCAAGCTATGATGGAAAATGGTTTTTCCATGCTTGAGGAAGACCACTGTGTTTACACCAAGAGATCTGATAATAATTATGTCATTTTGACACTGTATGTAGATGACATACTTATGGCTAGCAATAGCAAGGAGCTATTGGAAACCATTAAGAAATGGTTGTCCTCCGTATTTGATATGAAGGACATGGGTGAAGCAAGCTATGTGCTTGGTGTCAAGATTGTCAGAAATAGGCAAAAGAGATTACTGGGTTTATCTCAAGAGACCTATATTGACAATGTCTTGACGAGATACCAGATGCACAACTGCAAACCAATTGATATCCAGTGGAGAAGGGTTTGCATTTGAGCCTTGATATGGGTCCTAAGACTCCAGAGGAGAAAACCAAGATGGAAAGAGTTCCATATTCCAGTGCAGTGGGTAGCCTAATGTACGCTATGATGTGTACTAGGCCGGATATTTGTTATGCAGTGGGTTTGGTTAGTCGGTACCAATCAAACCTAGGCATAGAGCACTGGAAAGCAGTCAAGAGGATATTGAGATATCTCAGAGGAACGAGTAACTACATGTTGTGTTACCAAGGATCGGATTTGCGGTTAGTTGGCTATAGTGATGCCGACTGGGCTGGAGACATCGATGAGCGCAAATCAACCTCTGGATATGCTTTCTTGCTGAATGGCGGGGCCATTTCGTGGTGTAGCAAGAAGCAGGCTTGTATATCCTTCTCGACCATGGAAGCAGAGTATGTGGCATGCTCAGCTGCGGTTCAAGAGGCTGTTTGGTTGAGGAGATTCCTTTGACATACTGGGATTGTGATGACATCCAAAGAGGCTGCCCTTGTTTACTGTGATAGTACGGCAACTCTTAGCTATGTCAAGGACCCCAAGTATAATGGGAAGACCAAACATATACAGTTGAGATATCACTTTGTTAGAGACATTACATTAAGGAAGAAAGTTGTACTTAAGCACATATCTACTAGTTTGATGGTAGCTGACCCTCTTACCAAACCTATAGCCAAGGATGTTTTTATTTCTCATGTAAAATCCTTGGGCTTGCGTAGATTGTGACTTATTTTTGTACTGAGACTTTCTTATTAATGAGTAATATGAGTTCATTCTAGCATCTTTTTTATTCACTTTCTGTGTGATTGTGTTTTGCTAGCATAAAACAAGATATGTCAATAGGCAAGAGAATGGCTCACTCACACGAGCATTCGCCTCTGGCGCCTTGGAGGCGAGCAGAGATGAGACAGATTGTGAATGACTTTGTGTAGGTCAATTCATAATCATGATGTCGCCTTGATTTGGAATCAAGATGAGTTTCTCTATTGTAAAGAGAATCGACATGAATGTTCCCACTATTCATGTTGCCTATAGGATCCAGGTGCGAGTACTTTATGTGGCGCTAGGGTGGCGACAATAAAGAAACTCGGGTTAGGCACAAGAGGTTGCGACTAGACTAAGACCTGTATGGTGTTGAGATGGGCATACGTTCTATTGTATATAGAATGCTCCACCATAGCACATATATCATACTATGTGTGCTTAGCGATCATTGGAAATGAGAGGATGGATCCCTGCTCCTCTCATTGTGTGAGTCCTGGACCTTATGGTCCATTAGTGTTCTTAGTGACTTTCGACGACATCATGAAACGAAGGGTTGATGTGGCTACTTTGGGGTGTTACCTATGGTCATGATAGATTCGACCTAAAGGGGCACTACCGGGAAAGGAGTCTAAGTGTAGTGATGGTCTGGGGCGAAAGGAAATGTTTGATTCAACTGCACCCTAAAAGGTGTTTGCTGGCGCCAACTGTATGTGTTACAATAGTGAACATTTTAAGGACAAGAAGGTGATCTCTCAGAGGGATCGAGATACCTTTAGTCTGGTGAGTTTGAATAAACCTAGGACACTGTGTTATACTAATGCTTATTTGATTTGTTTCTATGAGTGATGTGCCATTCGGCCTTCTCGGGAAGGTTTCTAGTTTGGGGCTCACGCGTGCAGGTATATCACCGGTCGCACAACCCATTTTGCCAGTATGACTTGTGGATATTAGTGTCTGGGACACAGGTGGTCTATGTATCTGGGATACATAGTGAAGAGATCAATATATATGTATATCTAGAATATACATGTGTGTCTGAGACACAAGAGGTCTATGTATCTGGGATACATAGTAGAGAGATTGAATGTGTATATCTGGGATATACATGTGTGTCTGGGACACATTGAAAGATTAACACTTGCCCTTGTGCAAGTGGGAGCTGTTGGAATTTATTAATATAATTAATAAATTAAATGCCCAAGGGCAATATTGGAAACTCACTATTAGGGCGGTTACAAAATAGGGTTATATATTTTGGTAACCACCGCATTAGTGAGTAAGTGTGTGATTCATTCACACGAGATTTATCTCTGAGAAACGGCGGCTCCATCTCTCTCTCCCTCTTTCTTAGAATCGCAGGCTTGGAAAATTTTTCCTTTCCTCACTTTTGATCTTCATTCCATTAATCCACGGCATTTGGGTTGTGGATATCATTCCCTTTCCTAGTGATTGTGGAATCGCCCCGGTAGAGCTTTGGTGGTTGAACGAGAACGTGGATCTAGACTTCCGCTGCGAATACTTCATAAAAGGGAAAGCGAATTCAGGTAAAGAATCTTTCCCCCATCAATTAATTGAATTGAACTACTTTTGGAGTACGTATTACCAACAGAAGTCTACAAAAAAAATCAGCAACATAGTTGTTCAGTCGTTTAATTCTTTGTCTAAAAACCATCCTACCTTTTTAGCTTTGATGTGATTCTTCACTCTTCTAACTTTTGTAGTTAGATGGAACAACCTTGAAGTTTTGTCTCCATCTTTGAGCCACCGAACCTTGGCTTTTTGGTGAAGATGATTGTCCTACAACTTTGTTGCTGTCAATTTGCTCTTGAATCTGCTGAAGCTCTCTTTTTGCATTTCCCACCTCTAAAAGCATATTAGGAAAAGTCTCTCTTGCCCACCTCTTGGGAACACCTTTTATTTTTTTTTCAATTTTTGAGATAGAACAAAAATAGGCTCCCTTTCCACCGAATCCCTCCACACCTCTTTTACTACCCACTTTAAGATTCTTACTGATCATCCAAAAATTATTAAAACTTAAGGGAATTTTATGAGGGGTTTCACCTTTATCAGAGAATAACAGGATTTGACAATGATCTTATGCTGGAGTTGGGAGAACTTTCTATCTTACATCTCCAAAAATATCCAACCATGGCAAGTTACAGAAGCTTCAGTCAAGTACAACTTGCACATGACCCCTTCTTCAATGGTCAGACCATGTATACTTTCTTCCTGCAGATGCAACCACCAGCATATCACAAGAATCCACCATTGCTTGAAAGTCTGTCGCTGACCCAATGTTGTATTTTCTTGGACCTCTTCTTTTAGATACATAGAGAAAGGGATTGATGTCACCTAACACAGTACATGGTACTCTAGTCATTGGCGGAAAACTATGTCCATCCACAATTGCATGTCTTCTATTTGCACGAAAACAAGCCATCACCATAGAGACCCTACTGTAACATTATTCCAACAAATATGGACTGAAATGTGTTGATCCGATGAGGCAACGACTATTTGAGTAGAACTACCCCTTTTCCAAAACAACCAAATATTCGGTTTCTTCTCATTGCAAACATTATGATAAAAATTACTGTCAAACCCCAACCTAATCAAGGACAAAATTGGGCACTTCGGATCCACCTTTGGTTCAGAGAGACACAAGATATTAGGTTAACATTGCATTAGAACAAACTTCAACGCCCGTCTTCCCGCCGCTCTTCGTTTTCCCTTGATAATCTAATATAGGATCTTCAGCAACAACAATAAGTCTTGTCCCAACTAAATCGGGTCGGCTACATAGATTCTTGCATTCCAATCAGTATTGTTTGAGGTCATGCTAGATACAAGGCCTAAGCTATGCATATCTTTTCTCACCACTTCTCTTAAGGTTATCTTAGGTCTACCCCTAGCTCTTTTAGTTCCTTCAATCTGGATTATATCACTTCTCCATACAGGGGCATTTATAGGCCTCCGTTGAACATGGTCATGCCACCTCAAACGACTTTCTCGAAGCTTATTACTTATAGGAGCAACTCCTAGACCAACTATAATATGATCATTTCTTATCCTATCCTTCCTAATTTTGCCACTCATTCATCTTAGCATCCTTTATACTGAGTTTATCTAATATAGGACCTTCATTGATGATTATTGAGAAGCTACAGTCCAATAACACTATTTGTAGCTGAATGGTATTGTTGCTCTTGATTTACCTTTGCTACAAGTGTTGGATTTCCTTTAAAACCACTGAAAGCCTCACCTCGCCACGACCAACCAAGTTCCCCCTGATCTGACATATTAACCTTGGTCTTAGCAATCTTCTTTGGATGCCCTCTCCTTGAACCGACACCACCCAACACCTTGGAATCATTAAGCATCACTCTTCCTTCTTCCTACTTCCTACTTCCTACAAAGAAGGAATTCTGTCCGATTGGGATAGAGTTCCAAAACGAGGCTAGACTCTAACTGATTCAACCCCACCTTCCTCAAAATCCTTGTGGACCCCATGCTGCCCCACATCAGCCAATTTCAAAATAGAAACCGTTTCCTTCACTTCCACATCTTGCTCTGCTAAACACCCCTTGTTGTAGGGTCCCACCTCCTCCACTGACTGAGAAAGTATGATTGCCATCAAGTCTCTTCTCTCTTGCAACTAACTCATCCAATTCTGGACTTGCATTGTGCTCCAACTCCACCAAGTTTACTATTGCATTTGAAATTAAATTTCAAATTCTCCTCCACCAATTGATATTGTGTTTGAATTGGAATTCAAATCCCCCCCCCCCCGAATTTAATAGTATTTAAATTATAATTCAAACTTGAATTCAGATCTTCCCCAAATAGATTTTGAGGCATAGACTGAGGACTCTTTAGCACGTGCTCCTTCATGATCGTCTGTTTGTTCTTCTGTTCCACCGATTGCATTTTTACTTTGCATTGCTGAACATAATGTCCCATACAATTGCACACACTACATTTTTCAATTCCATCCTCATAAATAACTTTTGAAAAGAAGCTAAATACATGAAAGGAACAAGGTTCTAGATGTTCAATCCAATTTCACTAGTATCCTTGCATAAACAAACCGTCTCTTAGCTAAGGACACCGACCTACCAATAGTCTTAGCTGTTTGTTCTCTATATTTACATAGGAGATAGAATGATAGTCCAGATATATTATTCTAGAGAAGAGAATGATAGAATCTTACCTAGATTCGCTATTCCCAAACTAGAAAAAATTGCAACGGAAGACTAAAGGGATCCATGTACTCGTTCCTCCACACAATCCGTCGCTGACAAATCCTCCTCAATCTTGTGGAAAGGGAATAGAATCCACAACCGAAGTACCATTGTGAATGGATGGTCAAAGTGTGAGATTGAAGCAAGGAAGAAGAAGACCTCCAGAAGAATCCTCTCATTCTTGTGTTTCTTGGAGAGAGAGAGAGAGAGAGAGAGAGAGAGAGAGAGAGAGAGAGAGAGAGAGAGAGAGAGAGAGAGAGAGAGAGAGTCCAACAAATCCCGTATCACACTAATGTGTTCAGTGGGTTGGCGGTTATCAAAATATATCCTCATATTTTGTAATCGCCTAATATTTGAATTTCCAAAATTGCCCTTGGGCATATTCAAATTCCCAACATCTCCCACTTGCACAAGGGCAAGTATCGATCTCTTTGTCACAGTGTGTCCCTACACATATGTATATCCTAGATATACACATTTCAATCTCTCTACTATGTGTCCCAGATACATAGACTAGTTGTCCCAAACACCAACATCCACAAGTCATACTGGTAAATGCGTCGTGCGACCAGTGATATCCCTACACTCATGAGCCTCAAACTAGAAACCTTCCCAAAAGGACAGAATGGCAGCATCACTCAAAGAAACACATTAAATAAGCATTATTATACCACAGTGTCCTAGGTTTATTCAAACTCACTAGACTAAAAGGTATCTCGATCCCTCTGAGAGATCACCTTCTTGTCCTTAAAATGTTTGCTAATGTAACTAATACAACTGGCACCAGCAAACACCCTTAAGGTGCAATTGAATCAAACCTTTTCCTTTTGCCCCAGACCATCACCACAATTGGGATTGACTCCTTTCCCGACAATGCCCCTTTAGATTAATCAATCATGACACTAATGGACCATAAAATCTAGGACTTACACAATGAAAGGAGCAAGGGTCCATCCTCTCATTTCCAATGGTCGCTTAGCACACGTAGTATGATATACATGCTATGGTGGAGCATTCTCTATACAAGAATGCATGTCTCTACCAATACCATACAGGTCTGAGTCTAATCGCACCGCTTGCACATAACCCGAGTTTCTTTATTGTCACTACCCCAACGCCACATAAAGTACTTGCACATGGCTTCTATAGGCAACATGAATAGTAGGAACATTCATGTCGATTCTCTTCACCATATAGAATCTCATCTTGATTCCAAAATCAGGGCGACAATATGATTTTGAATCGACCTACACAAGGTTATTCACAATCCGTCTCATCTTTTCTTGCTACCAAAGTGCCAGAAGCAAATGCTCGTGTGAGTGAGCCATTCTCATACCTATTAACATATCATGTTTTATGCTAGAAGAACACAATCACACAAAAAGTGGAAAAACAAAGGTTGAAATGAACTCATATTACTCAATAATAAGAAAGTTCCAGTACATATATAAGTCACAATCTATGCAAACCCAAGGACTTCATATGAGAAATAAAGAGATCCTTGGTTATAGGTTTGGTAAGAGGGTCAACTACCATCTGAGTAGTAGATATGTGCTTAAGTACAACTTTCTTCCTTGCTATAGTGTCTTTAACAAAATGATATCTCACTTGTATATGTTTGGTCTTCCCATGATACTTGGGGTCCTTGACATAACTAAGAGTTGTTGTACTATCATAGAAGACAAGGGCAGGCTCTTTGGATGTCAACACAAATCCAGTATGTCATAGGAACCTCCTTAACCAAACAACCTCCTATACCGCAGCTGAGCATGCCACATACTCTGCTTCCATATTCGAGAGTGCTATACAAGTTTGCTTCTTGCTATACCATGAAATGGCCCCACCATTCAGCAAGAAAGCATGTCCGGAGGTTGATTTGCGCTCATCAATGTCTCTAGCCCAGTTGACATCGCTATAGGCAACCAATCACAAATCGAATCCTTGGTAACACAACATGCAGTTACTCGTTCCTCTAAGGTATCTCAATATTCTCTTAACTACTTTTCAATGCTCTATGCCTAGGTTTGATTGGTACAGACTAACCAAACCCACTGCATAACAAATATCCAGCCTAGTACACATCATAACATACATATGGCTACCCACAGCACTAGAATATGGAACTCTTTCCATTTTGGTTTTCTCCTCTAAAGGATTAGGACCCATGTCAAGGCTCAAATGCAAACCCTTCTCTATTGGAGTATCTATTGGTTTGCAGTTGTGCATTTGGTATCTCTTTAAGACATTGTTAATATAGGTCTCTTAAGATAAACCCAATAATCTCTTTTGCTTAATTCTAACAATCTTAACACCAAGCACATAACTTGCTTAACCCATAGTCTTCATATCAAATATGGAGGACAACCATTTCTTAATGGTTTCGAATAGTTCCTTGTTATTGCTAGCCATGAGTATGTCATCTACATACAGTGTCAAAATGACAAAATTACCATCAAAACTTTTGGTGTAAACATAATGGTCTTTCTCAAGCATGGAAAAACTACAGTGTCAGAATGACAAAATTACCATCGAAACTTTTGGTGTAAACACAATGGTCTTTCTCAAGCATGGAAAAACTATTTTCCATCATAGCTTGGTGGAAGTGCGAATTCCACTGTCTAGATGCTTGCTTTAAGCCATATATGGACCTCTTGAAGTTACACACTTTGTGCTCTAGTACCTTAACTTCAAAGCCTTGAGGTTTATAAATCTCTTCCTCAAGTTTTCCATTGAAAAAAGCAGTCTTTACATCCATCTGGTAAAGTACTAAGTTTATCTGAGCAACAATGATTAATATGAGGTGGATGGAGGCAAACCTAACCACAAGAGAAAAAGTTTCCTCATAATCAACTCCCTCTCTGTGGGTGTAGCCCTTAGCCACCAACCAAGCCTTGAATCTATCAATAAATTCATCCACCTTTCTCTTGATCTTGAGAACCCATTTGTTCCTAATTGCCTTTTGGCCCGGTAGTAAGTCAACTAAGTCCCAAACATGGTTAACTCTCATTGACTCCAACTCTTCCTCTGGAGCTTTCAGCCATTCCTTTGAGTTCATTTCCACAAAAGCTTCCTACACTCTCTTTGATTCCTGCTCATCGACTGGAGTCATCTCAGTTGCCTCGCAGTCAGTCTCTTTAGGAGCTACCATGTAGGTTTCATCCTTTATGATGAAAGGTCGATGAGGAACTAACCCGCACTCAATATGGAGCAAGTGCATGTTAGATTGCTCACCCTCTGAGGGAGCTATCAGATATGCACTCCCACTCCCACTAGAATTTTTTGGATGAACCCTAGGTTCACTGTCCAGAATCTGAGTCCCTGGAGTGACAAGATCACTATCTTGTATTTCAAAGAATTCCAATGACTCTTTGTTAACTCCTGTAGGAGATGGAAAATCATTTTCCAAGAATGTTGCATCCCTAGATTCGAGTTCTGTTCTCCTGTCACCCTCATCTAGCCCAATGAAGACATAGCCCTTAGAATATTCAGAATATCTCACAAAGATACACTTTTTTTCCTTTGGGTCCAAGCTTCCCATATTGGTGAGAGGTAGAGTGAATATATGCTACACAACCCCATGCGTGCATGTGACTCAAATTTGGCTTCCTTCTGGGCCACAACTTATGTGGTATGGAAGGAACCGATTTAGTTAGAACTCTGTTGAGGATATAGGCTGTAGTCAGCAAAGCATCTCCCTAAAAAGAGATGGGTAGGTTTGCCTACGCCATCATGCATCTCACCATGTCTAGCAACGTTCTATTCCTCCTCTCAGCAACCCCATTTTGTTGTGGAGTCCCTGGAATAGTAAATTGCTTAGATATCCACTTTTCATCACACAACTTATTTGAACATATCGGAGAGATACTCTCTACCTCTATCTGTTCTAAGAGTTTTAATCTTTTTATCTAACTGATTCTCAACTAAGCTTATGAATTTCTTACAACATTCTAGAGCTTCTGACTTATGAGAAATTAGATAAATGTGACCATACCATGTATAGTCTCATCTATGAATGTGATGAAATAAGCCTGTCCTTTTCTAGTATGCACATTCATGGGTCCACAAACATCTGAATGGATAAGTTCTAGAGGAAGAGAGGCTCTCAAAGCCTTTTTGAACGGTTTTCTAGTTGCTTTTCCTGATAGACATGATTCACAGGTTGGCAATTCAGTTAATGAACCTCGGGCCAAGAGGCCTTCCCTTGCCAACCATTTCATCCTATCTAGGCTAATATGCTCTAGTCTAACATGCCACACAATAGAATCAATACACACAATATTTTGGCACACAAAAGCAGTACTAGTATTAAATAAATTATCAATTGTATCTAATACAATAGAACCACTTTGGAGAAAACCGCAACCATAAACTGTATCACCTAGATACAAAACTATAGAATTGTTTTCAAAAATAACTCTAAACCATGTCTCATAAGAAAAATAACAGAAACAAGATTTCGCCAAATATCTGGAGCATACAGCACATCATGGAGCAACAATGTCTAGCCACCCTGCAAAACTAATTTGCACGTGCCTACGCCATGGACCTCCACACTCGATCTGTTCCCCATTGGACATGATGGTTATATGCTGCCTCATGGTATGAACCTGGTGTATCTTATAACCGTCGAAAGTGAGTCCGAGCAGCCGGCCTCTGGTGGTGAAAGTCCCTCCATACTGGAACTTCACTGCCTCCCACAAAGACTTTGCAGTACGGTGCTTTTCAAATGGAAGCATCAAATCATCCCTCATAGAGCTCAGGATAGTAATCCTAGCTACCTTGTCCTTCCTCTTCTAGGCATTGTAGGTCTCAAGGTCCTTGTGATGTTATGCAGTAATACCTTCTTCAGGTGGGGTCACAGTGTAGTTTATGGTTTACAGCATGTCCTGCTCTTCAAGGAGATATTGCACCTTTCGGTGTCAGAGGTTATCGTTCCTCTCGTTCAACTTATCTCCCTTCGTGAGGTCAGCAACTATGCTCTTAGTTGTAGCTATATCAACTAGAGACAATAAATGCAAGGATGAGTTCAAAATTTCTAGCATAAAACACAAGCAACAACAAATTCACACTAGCATGATCAACCTACGAGATAAGCATTTGAATGAAAAGAAATGCTAACAAGCATCAAATCAAATACTTATGAAAATCCACAGAGAATTTATATACTAGTTTCATTATGTGCTAGAAGCATGATTTCAATAATTAAATTTGCTTTATTACTATAAAAGAAAAACACAAAGTCATGCACATGTTATGAGGTGGTTCACACAGAACACTTTTACCCCAGTAGCTCCCACTTAGCCCCATTAGGCTCTTAATGCCCAAACATCACTTATAGTGTCAAGCTACCAGCATCCAAAAAATTAGAACACCTTATGAACCAGATGGACTATCAGACGGATTCTGAGATGTATCGCCGTCTAGGAGTCTGTTTGCCCTCTGTGACCAAACAGATTTTGAAAAGGATCACACTGTCTAGTAGTTCATCTACTCTCTATGACCAGACAGATTCTAAGACGGAGCGCTGTCTAGGAGTCTATCTGCTCTCTATGACCAGACGGTGCACCGTTTGGACGGAAAAAAATTTCCTCCCTCCAAAAAAAACCCTAATGCCCACACATGACTGGACTCTTGGATCTCATCATCCCATTCATAAAAAAAAAATAATAAATAAAAAAATGCATGAAAAATCCAAGAAAAAATATATTAAAAAAATAGTATTTTCATGGATTAATAACACATTTACTATGATGATAGTCCCATTTAGATCCAAAAACCGGAAGGAAAATTATACAGGATCCTTCCATTTGGATCCAATCCAAGAAATCAAACAACAGAATTCAAGAGGAACAAAGAAACGTGGGAACCTGGCTCTGATGCCAATATTGGTTTCTCTATATCTACATAGGAGATAGCATGATACTTCAGATATATTATTCTAGAGAGGAGAAGGATAGAATCTTACCTATATTCTCTATTCCCAAAATAGAAAAAATTGTAGCGGAAGAATAAAAAGATGATCCACGTACTCGTTCCTCCACACAATCCATCACCAAAAAACCCTCCTTAATCTCGTGGAAAGGGAATAGAATCCACAACCCAAGTACCATTGTGGATGGATGGTCGAGGTGCGAGATTGAAGCGAGGAAGAAGAAGACCTCCAGAAGAATCTTCCCTTTAGTTCTTACGTTTCAGAGAGAGAGAGAGAGAGAGAGAGAGAGAGAGAGAGAGAGAGAGAGAGAGAGAGAGAGAGAGAGAGAGAGAGAGAGAGAGAGAGAGAGAGAGAGAGAGAGAGAGAGAGAGAGAGAGAGAGACCAACAAATCCCGTATCCTCTTATTTTGTAACCACTTAATATTTGAATTTTCACAATTGCCCTTCAGCATATTCAAAATTCCCAACATTAGCGATCAACAATAAAACTTTCTTTTGTCAGTATTCCGAAGGCAGATTTGGGAGACGAACACAAATAAGTTTGGAGATTTGTTAAGGGAGTGAATGTTAAAATCTGGATGCAACCTCTAGAAGTGGATTACCTAGTTTATATGCCTCCACCTCCTAGACCTT
Source organism: Hakea prostrata (assembly GCF_041222555.1). Lineage (NCBI taxonomy): Eukaryota > Viridiplantae > Streptophyta > Magnoliopsida > Proteales > Proteaceae > Hakea > Hakea prostrata. The sequence continues at coordinate 33,766,078 of NC_142600.1, forward strand.
AGCCATGTCTCCTTTAGTTTTGAACTGAAAAGCTATAAAACCAGGACCAAGAGAACGAAGAATCACCCCCTGATTTTTTTCTTATCTCTCCCCCATGACCTCCACTACCTTCCTCCAATCTCCCTCTCACCAAAGACTTCAAGACTGACTCCCTAATGATCTCTAAATTCTCTAGAGCTTCTTGTTAATGAAGATTGAATCATATCACTTTGTTATGCCTTCCACGAACGTGTGATATATACACATGGAAAGAAAATTACTTTCCTAACTCTAGATGTTGTCTTTCCTATTACTCCTATCAATTTGTGATTACAACAATATAATCTTTCCTAAAACTATTCCTAGCAATTTGTTGAAGAAGATTGAATCATATCACTATGTTATTCCCCCCACAAACGTGAGATATTTATACATGAAAAGAAAATTACTTTCCTAATTCTAGATATTGTCTTTTCTACTACTCTCAATTTGTGACTACAACAAAGATGAATATATATATATATATATATATATATATATATATATATATATATATATATATATATATATATATATATATATATATATATATATATAAAGGATGAAAGTATATACAAAATACATATGTGGCAAGATATGGAATGATGAATCATAAAGATATAGTTAGACTTGTCTCTCCTCACTCATCTCTCTTTCTTTCGTAGTTTTCGTTAGTTGGTATAATGATGCCTGGTGCCATACTTTAGTCAACCTAATAAGAATAGAACTAGATTTAAAGAAATATTCTGTAAAATGTTATATTAACAAAACACTTCTCATTTAACTTTTTACTATTTTTTTGTCTACTTTTTCGACATTGAGATCAAAACTTCAACTAATTAATAGAGTGTATCTCAAAATATCTTAGGTCTTGTTTGGTTACATGAATCCAGAGATTTCAAAGTTCTAGATTCATGAAGAATGAGATTTATACCCGTTTGGTTGTGAAAATCTCTAGATTCATGAAATCTAAATATTTATCTTTTTACACTAAAAGCATGAATCTATAAATTTTTGGGTTTGGGGTGGAATCCAAAGATTTTATTCCACTGATTTAGGTAACTTAGCAATTTTTCAGGATGAATTCATAGATTTTATTCCACAGATTCATGTTACTAAACAGTTAATTTTATGAATTATGACTCCATATATTTGAAATCTCCAGACTCATGTAACCAAATAGGCCCTTACAGAATTGTTAAGACATTGGTTTTCAAAGGAAAAACAAATAATACGTTATTATTATTGTGATTGCCCCCCCCCCCCTCTCATCTCTACTTGTGTGGAGACCTTTCGCATCAGGTTTGCCTTTTAATTGCAATTTCTTCTTGTGTTGTGTTTCAATAACATTGCTAGTTTCAACATCTATAGAGCATTTGCAAAATTAATTCTTTTTTCACTCAGTACTTGTGCATATAATGGAGCAGGCATTTCATACTGTAGTCAACATTCTATTAGCAATATATGGACTTGCAATTGTAGTGGGGGCTTCATTGACAAATTGGCGTCGCAAGCTTATAGCAGTATGTAAATTCTCTCTCTCTCTCTCTCTCTCTCTCTCTCTCTCTCTCTATATATATATATATATATATATATATTTATATATTATCTCTTTTGACATATATATTTTTTTTCTGGTAGGATCTTTTGTCACACTTGTTTGTACATTAAATTGTTTACACATTCTTCACATAAGAATGACTTTTTCTCCTTCTTCTTCTTTTAATGTATAACCTATTTTGGATATAGGTATTTGGTCACCTGGCACTTGCTTTAGTGACTTGGAACCGTTCCAGAAGTACTGATCCTACAAATCCTGAATCAGCACAATCCTTTTATATGTTCTTTTGGACGGTATGTAACATTGGCTTCGTTTTGGTCATTTTATTCTAATACTAGAATAAGATGTTTTGTGCGTGAGTTGAGCTAAAATGAAATTTTTGTTCATGAGTACATCAAAGAGAACAAGATTATCTTATCCTTTAAAGAAACAATATTAAGAGACTACATGTAGAGTCTCCATTTGTTATGGGAGATCGTTCAGTTTGGTCTTTTTCACTATTCCAAAACGGTATTGATTATTGTGAACACATAGAAACAAATATTCATGATATTTCATAAAGTATATGTATATCCTATTTATAAACAAATCTCAATAGAGAACAGCTGGACTCCTAGTACACCTGTCACTCTCTCACACGCCCCCACAAGCGTAGGGAATCTAAAACCCAAAGCTTGTGCCGAAGGATAAGAAACTGCTGCTTGGGCAAGCCTTTTGTAAGAATATCAGCAACTTGATCAATAGTAGAGATGTAACGAACAAACAGTTGCTTGGAAGCCACCAAATCATGCACAAAATGATAGTCAATCTCTATGTGTTTTGTACGTGCATGAAAAACCGGATTGGAAGTCATGTAAGTGGCCCCTAGATTGTCACACCATATTAAAGGTGTAGTAGGTAAGAACACCCCAAGCTCACAGAGGAGAGAGCGCAGCCGTAGAAGCTCAAGTGCAGTAGAAGCAACGGCCCTATATTTCGGCCTCAGTTGAAGAGCGCGAAACAGTCCATTGTTTCTTAGAACTCCATGAGATAGGATGTCCTCCAAAAAAGATTGTGTATCCCGTAGTAGAATGTCTATCGTCAGGACACCCGGCCCACTCGGCATCTGAATATGCCACTAAAGAGCCCAAAGACTGTAATCCAGAAAAGAGCCCATGAGAGATGGTACCACAAAGATATCGTAAAATTCGTTTAAGGGCACTCCAATGACTAGCCGTTGGACAATGCATGAATTGGGCTACTTTATTGACCGCAAAACTGATATCCGGTCTTGTAGTAGTAAGATATTGCAAGGCGCCCACAACTTGACGATACTCAATGGCATCAGAAAGTGGTTGTCCATCATGTGCAAAAATAGGCCGCCTAGAAACCATAGGAGTCATAATGGGTTTAGCGTCATGCATTTTGGTATGATTTAATAAATCAGAAATATATTTCTTCTGAGTCAGAAATAACCCATCGGGAGAGCAGGTGACCTCCATACCAATAAGATAATGAATATCTCCAAGATCCTTGAGAGCAAATGTTGTAGATAGAGTCTTGAGAAGACAAGAAATGGCAGAGAGATCATTACCAGTTACCAGGATGTCATCAACATATATGAGAAAATAGAGAACCATTGTAGCCGATCGATAGATGAAAAGAGATGGATCAGTTTTAGACCCAACAAAGCCATGTGATATAATAAAAGAGCTCAACTTGTGAAACCATGCACGAGGAGCCTGTTTAAGACCATAGAGAGACTTGCGGAGATGACAAACATGTGTAGGATGTTGAGGATCAACAAAGCCGTGTGGTTGACTCATAAAAACATCTTCAGTTAAATCCCCATGCAAAAATGCATTAGAAACATCCAGTTGACGAATTGGCCACTCGTTAGTAACAGCTAAGGACAAAACTATCCTTATTGTAGTATGTTTGACAACAGGACTAAATGTATCATTGAAGTCATAACCGGGTCTTTGGTGAAAGCCTTTTGCTACTAAACGGGCCTTGTAACGTTCGATAGACCCATCAGATCGACGCTTTACACGGAAGACCCATTTACATCCTACAACATTTTGAGCAGATGTTGAGGGAACTAGAACCCAAGTTCCATTTTGAATAAGAGCATTAAATTCTTCTAACATAGTAGCACGCCAATGAGAAAATTGCATCGCTTTACTATAACATGTAGGAACGTCGGAATCATCACATGTGGCCACCAAATTCAACTTGTTTGGAGGAGGAATTAAAATACCACTTTTAGACCTTGTTGTCATTGAATGCATAGAAGCAGAAGGAACATGCCCCACAACTACAGAATTATTACCTTCGGTGATGGCAAGTTCAGTGGACCCGTCTATTGTGGGTCCTACTATGGCAGTGGATGACGCAGCAGCCACAATCGGTGCAGATGGTATGGAGAGCACAAGAGACTCATATGGCACATTCGAGGGCCCAGATAACATTGGTGGAATTGGGATGGGCCTTAATGATGACATAGGCCCATTACAAATAGTTAAATCGGTAGAATCCATGGATGGATGGCCCACTAAACTTGGACTTACAGGACACCCATATCCCAAATTGTCTACTAGGGGAGGGATGATTTTACTATGGCCATATGGAGAATTACAAAATGTAGAAGGGGGTGGGTTGTTACAAGGAAAAATTACAGTTGGAGAATGCCATTGCAGCTTACAAATTTCAGAAAGAGAAGAATGAGCCATCTGAAATGGAAATAGTGACTCAACAAACTGAACATGCCTAGATACATACATCTTTTTGGTAGAGATATCCCAACACTTATATCCTTTATATTGCAAAGAGTAACCCAAGATAACACAAGATGTAGATCGTGGCTCTAGCTTTGACTTGGAATAGGGGCGGAGCCAAGGGTAGCATAAACATCCAAAAATTTTAAGAGACTTGTAATCAGGTTTGACATCAAATAGAGCTTGAAGAGGTGACACATGACCAAGTACAGCAACAGGAAGACGATTTAGTAAGTAAACTATTGTAGTGAAGGCTGCTGTCCAGAAAGAAGAAGGCATACCGGCCTGAAATAGTAGAGATAGACCAGACTCCACTATATGGCGATACTTTCTTTCAGCCAACACTTTTTGGGCAGGAGTGTAAGTGCATGATAAACGATGGGAGATATCAGCTGATGCAAAGAGAGGAATTAAAGCCTTATATTCAGTTCCGCCATCGGATTGAAAAGCCTTAATTGTGCAACTAAAATAATTTTCAACTTGGCTCTTAAAATTCTCAAAAACAGATAGTAAATCTGATTTTCTTTTCATTGGAAAAATCCATGTATATCTCGTATGATGATCAACAAAAGAAATGTAATAGGTAAATCCATCAAAAGAAGTACAAGGTGTTGGTCCCCAAAGATCACTATGAATCGGATCCAATGGTCCTCTACAAGAACTTACAGCCCTAGGAAATGGAAGTTGATGACTATGAGCACAACTACAAGCCTTACAATTATGTAAGGTACCTCTATATGCTATATCAGAAGATTTAAGGACATCAATAGTTCTTCGAATGGCAGGATGACCCAGCCTGCAATGCCAATCTTGAAGAGATGCAAAAGCAACAGTAGAGCAAGCTTGCAGACGAATAAAAAAAAACTCCATTATTACTCTGGCCTTGAACAATTGTTTGATGAGTCAAAGTGTCCTTGATTTCAAATGAATCAGCATGAAAAACAAAGTAAACACCATTGTCAGCAGAAAACTTAGCAAAAGATAACAAATTGCAATGTGCATCAGGATGAAACAAGACATCACGAAGAACAAAACTCCTTTTAGATAAGGTAGCATATGAAGTATCAATATGTGTAGCTAAAATCTGTTGACCATTACCTACGGTGATAGATTCAGAACCTGTATAAGGCTCACAAATAGCCAAATTTGAAATATCTGCAGATAGATGACAATTAGATCCACTATCCAGTATCTAGAGACATTTATCAGAGAACAGAGTAGACGTTCCAAGTGCAAAAGAAGAAAGAAAATTACCAACGAAGGCATGATTGAATCGCTGTGGACAATTCGATGATTTATGACCTTCAGTTTCACAAAGCTGGCACTGAAGACGAGTTTCACCCATGAAGGAATGAGCAACAGAGCAATCAGACTGTGAATTTTCATTTCTACGATTAGCAGAAAGATTTCTACCAAAAACACCATCTGAATGAGATACAACTTTGTTATTCTGAAATCCATAATTTCTATCCGTAGAAAAACCAGAATGACGACCACGACCACGAAAAGATGATCGGCCGCGATTTGAATAACCCCTAACACCACCAGAATTGGTACGATTCCAAGAAGGAGCACAATTAGAATAGCCAGATCCAGAGCGAGAGAAACGATGAGAACCTCCACGCGTTGCAAGATTAGCAGTAAGAACATGAGCAGAATTAGAATTAGCAGAAGCAAGATTCAATTCATGCATTAACAGAAGACCTGCAAGATCTTCAAAAACAACCGGATCTGCTCGTAGTTCAATAGAAGTCGAAAAATCACGATATTCCTCACCGAGACCGCATAGAGTTGCCAAGACAAGATCCTCATCCGCCACTGGACTGTCAACTGCGGCAAGAGTGTCGGCAATAGTCTGTATTTCAAGAAGAAAATCACTGACTGTAGAAGATCCTTGTTGAAGACGAAATAAACGATTCTTTAAATGAAGAATACGAGATCTGGATGTAGAGGAGAACACTTTAGCAAGCGATTGCCAAGCTTCTCGCGAAGTCTGAGCTGAAACCACATGAGGTAAGGCAGTTTCAGAGAGAGAGGATACGATCCATCCAAGGATCAATTGATCTTGTCAATCCCAAAGAGTAGCCGAGAAAACACCATTAGAACCAGTACTTCCTTCAGAGCCTTCAGATGCAGACGGAGTAGTGGAGGATGGACGAGAAAATGATCCATCAACATAACCTAATAGGTTATGACCTCACAAGAAAGGCAAAAGTTGAGCTCGCCAAAGAAGATAATTTGTGGAAGTCAGTTTCAACGAAAGAGAAGGATTTGCATTGAAGGTAACCAGTGCAGGTATTGCTGAACCCATCGCCATGAACGCTGAGAAAGAACAACGCAAGAAACCAGAAGTTGCAGACCGTAAAATTTCAAAAAGTAGTATTAAGAGACGTTGATAGAAAGCAAGATAGCTTCCCAAAAACCAAGAAACTAAGCAGCAAACACCAAAAAGTTAAAAAGCAGAATCAAGAAACGTGGAGAGAAAGTAAGATAGCTTTACAAAAAGCCAAAAAGCTAGGCTGTAAACACCAGAACCCAAAAAGTCAAAGAACCTAAAAAGTAAAACACCAGGATCAGATCAAAATAGCGTCAACCAAACAGCTTTAACTAATACCATGTGAACACATAGAAACTAATATTCATGATATTTCATAAAGTATATGATTATCCTATTTATAAACAAATCTCAATAGAGAACTGCTAGACTCCTAGTACACCTGTCACTCTCTCACAATTACACTATTACAGAGGCTTGATGCATGGACTTTTTAGTTGAGAAAACTTTAAAATTTGTCTACAGAAAGTGTGAAGCTAAGTACTAATAATCATTTCTTCAAGTTAGTGGTTTTCCAAATTATTTCGCGAATCTTTATAGAGTAGGTGAGAATGTATTTTAAATCCGAAAATAGAAGTTAAAGTAGCACATTTTCTTGTGATTTAGTGATTTTTAATTAACATAAGAGTTTGTCTAGATTAATATCTTCGTGCCTTGTTTTGCAGCTAGCAGGTTTAGAAAATCTTGTGGTCCACTGTCTTCGTTGAGAAGAACGTCAAATGGTTATGAAAGCAACAGAAGATGTCAAGTTTACAACAGATTGCTTAATTATTTTATTTTTCTTTTGAATTGTGTTATTGTACTAATACAGTTTTTACCAACAACAGAGAATATTATAATTAAGTCAATAGAAAGGTGGCTCCATTGGTGAAAATCAACACCTCCAAATAGGAGGTAAGAGTTTAAATCTCTTTGGAGCTAGGAGTTAAAATATTAATTGAATATTCCACATAAGGTGTGCTACATTGATTGTGTTACACATTGATTTGGTTTCTTATTGGTCTGATATGGGTAATTCGGTTACTAGAACTCTTATATGGACTAGCTAGTGTGGGCTAATAGGGACCGTTAGATCTTGATGGACGATCTAACGGATTTGCCTATATAAAGGATGCTAAGTCCCTCCTCTAACCCTAATCACAATCACATATGCTTAGTTAGAAAGGATATACCATCAAGCCAGTGAATAGGGAGGAGTTTAGAGGAGAAGATCCAGCATCAAGTTGATCATAGAATCAACTTCCACCTCAAGTTCGTTCCTAGTGGGAGACATAAAGAAATATTCCGCTGCGCTTCGTCTCGAATAGAACCATAGAAATGTATGTTCATCATCATCTTGTGTCATTATCATACTAAGGTGTTTTTAGTCGATCTATGCGATCTTGGATAGAAATATTCCTATATGTGGTATTAGAGCCTGTATAGAATCGATTAAAGACCCATAGGAATGTTGAATGATGAATTTAGGGTTCTATAATGGAACCTATGAAACTTGTGAATTTTTCTCCTGATTTTTTCATCGAAACCATGGGGGTTTTTGTCAATAACTTTTTTTCTAAAAAGGATATTGAAAATGCGAAGCCATCATTGCGTAGATCTCGTAAAAATGAAGAGATCGATATATTATGGGTCACCATTGGACTTCGGACGCGCCGACAATCGCTGCCGGAATCAGGCAATGTTTTTCTGATTTTTTAATTAAAGCGATGCTGAAGTGGCAGTTTGACGGGTCAACGGGTCCGGTCAACCCGACCCACGGCCCGTCAGGGTGACCAGAATCTGAACCCGTCGGGTCAAACGGGCTGACCCGGTTGACCGTCATTGGTCCAACCGAATGGGCTTACTTGGGTGAACCGGATTTATTATTTGAACCATTTTGGACCAAACTCGTTTTTGACTCAGCGAGTCAAATCACTGATTTCGTTTCGGTTTAATTTCTGATTTGGATTTGATTCTTCGGTTCAATTTTGATTCGATTCAATTTTTCGGTTCAATTTTGATTCAATTCAATTGCTGATTTCGATTCGGTTCAATTTAGATTGGATTCAATTGCTGATTTCGTTTTAGTTCAATTTCTGATTTCTATTTGGTTCGACATAATAAGATTCTGATTTTTATTGGACCATTTTCTATTTACTGGTTGATCGGTTTAATAATAATAATAATAATAATAATAATAATAAAAATAATAATAATAAAATTAATAATAATAATAATAATAATAATAATAATAATAATAATAATAAAATCAGAATACTATATGTTTAGTATTTTTATTATTATTATTTCTGACCAAACCGTATGGAATTCTGAAACGTTCTCTTGGGGTTTTATGTTTTGGACCTTTCCGAACGCAATGGAACCATTTTGAAGACCCAATTCTACCCCTACATATGTGAAATAAGATATATATATATATATATATATATATATATATATATATATATATATATATATATATATATATATATATATATATATATATATATATATATATATATATATATATATATATCATGTTTTGGTTGAGCCGATAATTTAGAATGCTATTTATTTAGTATTTTTTTTATTTCTGGCTAAACTGTAAGGAATTTTGAAGCGTTCTCTTGGAGACTTATCTTTTAGACCCTTCCGAACACAATGAAATTATTTTCAGGACAAATTCCACTTCTATATATATGAAACATAATATGACATATTTATGATGTGTATGTAACTTCACCGTTGGGTGAATTTTTTTAATATGATTCTTTTATCAAATGGTTTTGTATTATGAGCATGTTTTATATGATATTATATAATTGTAAGATATATATCATGCATGCCTTATAAAGGATTTGATTACTTTTGGTAATCCAAAATTTTATGCAAATGTATGATGTATTTTATACATGCTTCGATTGCCTTTTGGTAATCTGAAATTTTATGCAAATGTATGATGTATCTTATACATGCTTCGAATGCCTTTTGGTAATCCAAAATTTTTTTCAGACAATGTACTAGCATTATTTGTAGGTAATATAAAGTATATCCCAATATGAGAATTTCATGAGCTTGATTGTGAGTGACTGCCAAAGTGGCATTCATGGTTGGGTTTATGGAATGTCAATCATATATTGTAATGGGATATCTCTTGATGTTAATGCATTTTTATTCGCCCAAAGGTGGTAATTATGTATTAGCATTAAGAGGGAGACACGTACAACATTTGGTTGGGAGTTGACTAATCTAAGAACTTTATACACCCAAGTGTGGTAGATTTTCGAAGGTTGGAATACTTTCATGGCAGCTGACGTGTAAGGGAGTATCACAGCTGTATGTCATGAATTCTGTCCAAAGGTGTTTTCATGATCATATATGTATACTCTTTAAAGTGATGCACTTATAAGTTATATGTTACCCACATTGTGATAATAAAGTGATGTACTTATAAGTTACATATTAATGTGCTAATAAAGTGATAGAGTTTCACAGCTGTATGTCATGAATTCTGCCCAAAGGTGTTTTCATGATGATATATGTGTGCTCTTTCTAGTTATGTATTTATAAGCTACATATTAAAGTGCTAATAAAGTGATAGAGTATCACAACTGTATGTCATGAATTCTGCCCAAAAGTGTTTTTCATGATGATATGTGTGTACTCTTCTGTTAATCACCTTTTCTGTCTTCAATAATATAATTGTTATTGAGATTCTTATAAAGTCAAACTTCAAGAAATTGTAGATGATGTGTTGTTAACCACACATTCTTTGTTACTGAGTAACCGATGGATATGACTCATAAGAATATTGAAGACAAAAGTTGATTTTTTGCAAAGGTGAAAAATAGTTATGTCCTTTTACTGCCCATTAAGAAGTCCATCAAGGAACACTTGAAGAATTGTTTACCCACTGAATGCATTGTTTTGAAATTGTTGAATGCAGTAGCGCAAAGATACTAAGTTTCATCTAGTGTTGAAATAAGTATATTTCTGTAAGAGTTTTTTATCATAAGGTGTGATGGTTTTGGAGGAGTTAGGGATTATTTCATCAGGGTGATTATTTTTTTAAGATAAAACTCATGATTCCTAATGTTTCTTTTTATTACCCCTGCTATTATCCATCAATGCCCTTTGCATCCTCTACTGAGTTTGGAATTATAAAGACCAATACTTTTTTCAAAAAGAAACTTTGTTCTTATGAGCATCAATACTCATAAAAATGTTTAGGGTAAAGATAAAAAGTCCGATCAGACTAACAATTTGGGACTTATGAAAACTTCCTTATAAATAGAGATGATTGTTGCTTCTTCTTTTTTTTATGTAAGTGAAGTTGCATTGAGTATAAGGTCTGGTTAGTTAAGTGCGAAAATAAAAGTTATGATTATTTGGTTCTTGTTTGGAGATCTGATTTTTTATTGTCCCATTCGATTTTGGTGTCTAGATAGTGGTCTTTATTCCGCCACCTTGCGTATAAATTATTATTTCATCATATTTATTAATGACCACTCTTAATATGGTTTTTGTACTCAATTAAGGAATAGTCTAAATCTCTGAGATCTTCAAGAATTTTTAGACTAAAGTTGAGAAATTGTTAGATCTGACCGGGGATGAGAGTATTGTGGCTGATATGAGGATGTTGGACAGCTTAAGGGCTCATTCACCAAATACTCTGCAGATTCGGATATAGTTGGTCTGTTCACTATGTTTGATAGTTTCGAGCAAAATTGTGTAACCGAAAAGCTTTTATCATACTCTTGTGGACATAGTGAGGAATATGGTAGGATAACTATTTTGTCTGAATTTTTTTATAAGGTAAAGCCCTGATAATAGCTTTTTATATCCTTGATTATGTTCCTTTCCAAATATGTTCTTTTGACTCATTTTTTCGTTGCAGATTATTCATAAATCTATCTTGAACCATTTTAGAGTTGAGTTGTTCTGCAAATCTAAGATTGTATAATCCAGTAGTGCGAAGGTTGGAACATAAAAGCTTTTCATTGCTAATTTGTTTCTTACTCAGATCTTGTTTTTACCATCTTTATTAAGACAACAGAATTGTGAATTCTTAAATAGTTTTTTGGAGTTTGATATAGCCAAGAAAGGTAGCTTGTTCCCAGACTACTTGATATAATGAACATGAATATAACATTGGCATTATGGTTGACCTAGTTACTAGAAAGTTGTCTTTAATCTTTAATTAGATTTGTGATTGGGTGCAACGAGATATATGATATTGTTGATGAGACATAATGATGTTTGGGAAGCTTGTTAAGTTGCCCAAAAGCTTTAAACCCATTTATTTTAGTGGGTGTATAAAACTAATAAATATTCATGAGGAAAGATTGTAAGATTTAAAACCAGACTGGCAACTAAAGAATTTTCTCAAGAAGAGGAAGTTGACTAGTGAGATTTTCTCACATATCTCTTTTAAGGATTCTTTTAGAGTTATACCAGATGGATGTGAAGACTGCATTTCTGATTGGAAACCTTAATAAGGAAGTCTATCTCTTTTAGCCTGAGGATTTTGCGGTTGATGATCCTGAGTATTTTGTGGTTGATGATTTTAATCATCTTGGTGTAGACTCAAGAAGTCTAATTTGTGGTTTTAAGTAAGCTTCCAACTATGGTATTTAAAGATTGATAATGTTGTGACTTCATTCGATTTTGTTGAGAAACTTAGATCAATATATATATATATATATATATATATATATATATATATATATATATATATAGGCAAGGTCAGTGGGAGAAATTTTATCTTTCTCATTATTTTTGTTGATAATATTTTGCTCACTAGTAGTGACGTTGGCTTATTGCATAAAGACCGAGCAATTGTTATTTGAAAATTATGATATAAAAGACCTTGATAAGACATCTTTGTCTTGGGCATTGAGATCCATAGGGATTGTTCATGCTATTTATTGGATCTTTCTCAGAGGGCATATATAATATTTAAAGAAGTTCAATATGCTAGATTGCAGACTTGAGAATGGTTTTGATTAAGGGAGATACACTGAGCTTATTACAATCTCCCTATAAAGGATATTGAGAGAGAACAATTGAAAAAAGTATCTTATCTTGAGATATTTGAAGAGGACAATTGATGATATGATAATCTACAAGCATGTTCCAGACCTATAGCATTAAGGTATATATATTTTGACCTTGTCAATTGTCCAGATAATAAGAAGTTCTGTTTTAAGTTGTTTTCCTTGATGGCAGGAGGGATAATATTGTGGAAAGTGTAAAATAAGGTAAAATTACTTATTTCATCATAAAGGTTGAGTTTGCTACATGTTATGGGGCAGTTACTCAAATTGTTTGACTAAATCTCATCAGATAATTGATAGTTTTATTTAAACATCGTGGATAGACCCATCCAGTTGTACTGTGATCACAATTTGTTGTATTGTTTATTAACAACAAGAAATGTGTGATCATAGGGTCTAAATACATGATGGTCAAGTATTTGACCACTAAAGAAAAAGCTGTTTGGTTAAGGAACCTCATTAGACAGTTGACAGTTTTTTATTTTATGGATAGACCTATCCAGTTGTACTATGATAACAGTTTTGCTATGTTGTTTATTAACAACAATAAGGGTATCACAGGGTCTTAACACATGGAAATTAAGTATTTGACTACTAAAGAAAAAGGTAAAGAAGGTGACACCACAGTAGAGCATATTTGTACAGATAATATGGTTATAGATCCCCTAACTAAGGGTCCCTGCCCAGACGTCTTTGATAGATATGGGGTAACTATGGATTTAGGAGGAACCTTAGATGCGGTTGTTTAGTGGGAGTTTGTGAATTTTGCTCTATTATGTAATAAGGTATTATATCTGTACTTGTCTCTTGTATGCACTGATAATTTATTTGAATTCAATAAAGTTCTTTGGTGACATATTAATATTCACATTATTATCATGTTGCATGTTATGAAAGTCTTAAGGTATGTGTTAACCTTAAGCAAAAGCTAAGGCATTCATGTATTAGCCTTGAAGTGTGTCATGTAACACATAAAGTTAAAACTTGAGTTATAAAGATGACACAGGTTCGTGGGAACCATAATGTACATATAATCTCATTTTTTGTGGCATTGAGTCACAGATTCAAACCATAATGTACATACTTTATTGGCATTGAGCCACATGTTCGTGGGAACCGTAAAGTGTATACTTTCGTGGCATTGAGTCACAGGTTCGTGGGAACCGTAAAGTGTATACTTTCGTGGCATTGAGTCATAGGATCGTGGGAACCGTAAAGTGTATACTTTTGTGGCATTGAGTCACAGGTTCGTGGGAACCGTAAAGTATATTCTCTGGTGGCATTGAGTCAGGTTCGTGGGAACCATAAAGTGAGAGATTTGGACTGACAACGGAATGACACATGAGGATTTTTATAAAGTGTCATTAGTTGCCACACTACCATATTGCATCCATTTTCAGTAAAGTTAAGAGTATTTGTGACCATGGATGGTCCTATGTCGCTTAAAAGATGTAGTCACTACCATGATTCGGTACTTAAGTCTCTATGTGAAGGGATTGAGTTCTAGGATTATCCTCAGACCAATATAAAGTTGTGCACATAAAGGTCAAAATGTTTTCAGCATGTCTTTTTCAAATGTTTTCTTAAAACAAAAGATATGTTTTGTTTTACTCGACTGTGTCACAATCAATATAGCCCAAGTGGGAGAATGTTAGAATATTAATTGAATATTCCACATAAGGTGGGCTATATTGATTGTGTTACACTTTGATTTGGTTTCTTATTGGTCTGATATGGGTAATTCGGTTACTAGAACTCTTATATGGACTAGCTAGTGTGGGCTAATAGGGACCGTTAGATCTTGATGGACGATCTAATGGATTTGCCTATATAAAGGATGCTATGACCCTCTTCTAACCCTAATCACAATCACATTTGCTTAGTCAGAAAGGATATACCATCAAGCCAGTGAATAGGGAGGAGTTTAGAGGAGAAGATCCAGCATCAAGTTGATCATAGAATCAACTTCCACCTCAAATTCGTTCCTAGTGGGAGACATAAAGAAATATTCCGCTGCGCTTCGTCTCCAATAGAACCATAGAAAGGTATGTTCATCATCTTGTGTCATTATCATACTAAGGTGTTTTTAGTCGATCTATGCGATCTTGGATAGAAATATTCCTACACTAGGGTGAAGGTCCCTCGGTCTTACATTATGTAATATCTCATCCCCTATATATTAAATTGCAAGTTCCAAAAAAGATTATAAGCAAGTCAAAATATTTACTAATGATAAAAATAATTTAAATGGAAAATTTGAGGGACACGCAAAATAATAGGCAAAAAGCACAAACACCCCAAAAATGTATCGATTAGGTTGAGACACTCCAAAATGTCTTTTAAATTTTCACAATGGTATACTCAATTAGCAAATTTCATTAGGGCCTGTTTGGTTACATGAGTTTGGAGATTTCAAATATCCAGAGATTTCAAATCTATAGACTTCAAATCTATGGAGTTATAATTTATAAAATTAAGTGTTTGGTTGTGGAATGAAATCTGTGAATTCATCCTAAAAATTTATTTGATCGACATGATTTTTGTAAATGTACAATTGTATAGCTTTTTTGAAATCTCTGGATTTCACCCCTTACCCATAAATCTACAGATTCACCTTTTTACACTAAAAACGTGAATCTGTAGATTTCATGAATCTAGAGATTTTTACAACCAAACGGGTATAATTCTCACATTCATGAATCCAGAGATTTGAAATCTCTAGATTCATGTAACCAAACAGGCCCTTAAGTCATGGTTAGATAATTTCATAATTCATATATCCCTTAATCTCTTGTGACTTTACAATGCTACCCCTAGTAAAATAAAATCCTAAAATTTCATCCGCTTTCTTCCTCCATGAATTCCTTTTTCTTCTTAATTCCTTTCGTCAATTTATATTATAAGATATAGAGTAATACAACTAAATCTATATTCTTCATTTCCTCTTAACTAATTAACAATTTTAACAAAAAAGGGAGTGACTGCTAATTTGGCATAGTTTTGGAATGTCTATGCTTTTTGCCAATTTGGGGTGTCCTTGAAATTTTCCTTAATTTAAAACAGGCCTAGAAAAACGCAGCCACAACCCTCTACTAGAGTAACTTTGGGTTTTCCAACTCTAAAGCTCCAGAGTCCTTGACTGCCCTTAAATTTTTAACTTAATGCAAGCCAAGAAGGACTAACCTTTGCCTTGAAGTTCCCATGAAAAGGGGAAGAAAAAGAGAAAAAAGAGAAAAAAATTACATACCTCCTGGTCAAACGTTCAAAAAAGAGAAGTAACATTTGCCCTAAACTAACCCATTGTTATTCTTCTACTTCCTCTTGGAATACGATGGTATTCCACGAAGCTCAAATGTTCCCTTGTTATATGTTCGGTCACACTTGAATCAACAATCCACAGAGGATTTAATTCAGCAAGCATTGAAGTGCTTGTTAGATAACAAGATGAGGTATAATACAAAGTATGTACCTCCTGCTCAATGCAATCACAAGAAAAGTGACCAAGCTTCCGGCAATAGAAACAAATCACATGTGATTTCTTTTTGCCACCTCTAGTCCCCCTAGAACGCTTAGGGCCATTCTTGTTTCTATTTCCACCCTTGTTGTCTTGCCTGAAACGTTGAGGTTGAGCCTTATCCTTCTTGTGCTTAACTCCTGCACCCTTACTAATGTTCGCTTCAGTAGCAAATACCTCAGTGGGAAGGGCATCAGCTACCATCCGGTCCTCCTCCAGCTCAAGGTGTTTGGCAGCTTGATCGAATATCTTGACATCATTAGCATGTGTCAAGAAGATCTTCATGTGCTCCCAAGACTTGGGCAATGACCTTATGATTGCGAAGACTTGATCCGCATCAGTTTTTTGGCGCCCTCATGTGCTTAACTCACTTATAATGTTAGACATGACAGTTATGTGTTGCCTCATGGTATGACCCTGACTCATCTTATAACCATCGAAAGTGAATCCAAGCTAGCGGCCTCTGGGGGTGGAAGTCCCTCCATACTAGAACTTCACTCCCTCCTACAAAGACTTTGCAGTCCGGTGCTTCTCAAATTGAAGCATCAGATCATCCCTCATGGAGCTCAGGATGGTAATCCTAGCTAGCCTGTCCCTTCTCTTTCAGGCATTGTAGGTCTTAAGATCCCTGCGATGTTGTATACTGGTACTTTCTTCAGGTGGGATCATGGTTTGATTTATGGTTTCCAGCATGTCTTGCTCTTCAAGGAGATATTGCACCTTTTAGTGCCAGAGGTCATAGCTCCTCTCATTCAGCTTATCTCCCTTGGTGAGGTTAGCAATGATGCTTTTAGTTGTAGCCATATCAACTACAGAAAATACATTCAAGAATAAGTTCAAAATTTCTAGCATAAAACACAAGCAACACAAAAAACACTAGCATAGTCAACCTACGGGATAAGCATTTGAACCAAAATAAATGCTAACAAACATCAATCAAATCCTCAAGATAAGATTTAGGGTAATTTTCATCTGGACCCCCTGCGGTTTGGTCTAGTCACTTTTGGTCTAGTTTAAGTTTTCTTTTGCATATGACTCCTCTGTAGTTTCAATAAATAATTAAATAAGGACAAACTTAACAGAAATCGTTAATTTAATAATTTTTGTGACAAAAATACCCTTGTTATTTTTTTGATTTAGTTGTTTTAGTTTTTTTTTTTTTTTTTTTAATAAACTTCTTTCTTTTCTTCAATCTACCAAAACAAAAAAACAATTAAAAAAAAAAAACTTTAGCAAATACCTCCATCTCCAAACGAAAGTGAATATGCAGGTTGAAGTTTGGAAGCCCCACCCTCTGCAATATCTCAAAACGAAGGCGAAATGTCAACAAACTATTTCATTTTGCTCTTCATTTTTCGGCATTGACGTCTTGGTTTTCAATCCTCGAGGTTTTGAATCTCCTCCTGAATCCTTTGTTCCATTTTTAAATTAGATTTGGGAGCAATGGCGGAAGATTCTTAGTAAAGGTTTAGGGTTTGAGATTTCGAGACCAGATTCTTAGCAAAGGTTTTGCAGCATTATTCTTCAAAGTCCTGCAAAACCTGGGATATCAAGTTTAAGAAGAGGAAGATGGACCGATTTTGGGATACCAAGTTTGAAAGCAGGGCATTCTGTTTACCAAGGCTGTTGATTCAGGATGGGACCAAATCGCTGTTGATTGATCTCTCTTCTCTCCTATCTTCACCATTCTTCTGCTCGACGGTTCTCTACGATCCTTAACAAAGCTTTTGATTTTGAATAAGTTTCTTTCTATTGGGATTAATGTTTTCCCTCTTTTGGATTTTGCTTTCCCTCATCGTTTGAGATTTGTTTTCGCTAAGGTTAAGATTACCTTGGTTTTTCTTGCTTCCCTCATTGTTTTAAATTCTCAGGATGTTTATTTTTGAAGTTATTGGTTTGGTGATGAAGCTTATGTGCACTAGAGTTTCTGATCTAGGCATCGTCCCTGAATCTGAAGACAAACCCTTGGTTGTAGCACTTCTTTTTACTTGAGTTTTTCTCATTTTATCTCATTTTTTGGGTTGATTTTCGATTTATTTGTTTGAGTTTTTTTTTTTTTTTTTTTTTTTTTTTAATTGTTTTTGTTTTGGTAGATTGAATAAAAGAAAGTAACTTATTAAAAAGAAAAAATAAAAACTAAAACAATGGTATTTTCGTCAAAAAAATTATTAAACTAACGGTTTTTGTTAAGCTTGTCCTTATTTAATCATTTCTTGAAACCACAGGGAAGCTATATGCAAAAGAAAACTTAAACTGGACCAAACCTCAAGGGGTCCAGATGAAAATTACCCTAAAATTTATATACTAGTTTCATTCTGCGCTAGAAGCATGATTCAATGATTAATAACACAAATTAAAATTGATTTACTATTTACAAAAGTAAAATACAAAGTCATGCTCATGCTATGAGGTGGTTCACACAAAATGCTTCTACCCTAATATCTCCCACTTGGCCCCACTAGGCTCTTAATGCCCAAACATCACTCAAAGTGTCGGGCTATAGGTGTCTATAAAGTCAAAACACCTAATGAACTAAATGGATTGTTAGACGGATTCAAAGACAGATCGTTGTCCGGCAATATGTCTAAGACAGATTGCCTCGCCGTATGGCAATCCATCTAAGGCAGATTCTGAGACGAATTGTTGTTTGGCAATCCGTCTGCCCTTTGTGACCAGACGAATTCTAAGACAAATTGCAATTTGAGAGTCTATCTCCCCTCGTGACTAGACGGAAGTCCATCTCATATGAGACGGTGCTCCGTTTGGACGGAAAAAAATTTTCATCCCTCCAAAACCGAACCCTAGTGCCCACACATGACTGAATTCTTGGATCTCATCATCATATACATAATAAAAAAAAAAAAAAAAAAAAAAAAAAAAAAATCACGAAGAATACAAGGAAAAAATTAAAAAAATATATTATTTTCATGGATTAACAAATTCATGCAAATTAGACAATCCTACTATGACGGTAGTCACATTTGGATCCCCAAAAAAAGGAAGAAAAATCACACAAGATCCTTTCATTTGGATCCAAAAATAAATTGAATTATTTAGTTTTTCATTTAGGGTTCCAATAAAACCCTGGAACCTCCCACTTGGATCCAATCCAAGATATCAATAATAATTAAACAATAGAATATGGGAGGAACATAGAAACGTGGGAACCTGGCTCTGATGCCAATGTTGGTTCTCTATCTAACATGGGAGATAACATGATATTTTAGATTAATTAATTCTATAGAGAAGAAGGATATTATCCTACCTGGATTCGGTAATCCCAAAATAAGAAAACATGATAGAAGAATATAAATGATCCACGTACTTGTTCCTCCACGCAATCCGTCACCGGTAAATCCTCAATCTCAAGAATAGAGAATGCAATCCACAACCCAAGTATCGTTGTGGATGGATGGTCGAGAGTTTGAAATCCAGTAGATCAAACCAACGAAGAAGAAGACTTACGTTTTTCTCCCTTCTGTTTCCTGTGTTTCTTGGAGAGAGAGCGTGTGTGTGAGTTTCCAACAAATCCTGTATCTCACTTATGTTGAGAGAGTGGGACGGCGGTTACCAAAATGTATCCTCATACTTTGTAACCACGTAATTAAAGTAATTCCATAATTGCCTTTACGCATAATTAAAATTCCCAACAGCATCACATGAAATCTTCAGTCACCCTTGATTAGGTCGTTGCCAAGACTCTTCTTTATCTTGTCTACCTCTTACTCCATAGATTTGTTGCTTCGGACCTTTCACTTTGTAGAACTCCTCAAACGCATTAGCAGCCTTGATAATTGCCTCATCAAGAGAATCTTTTTATACCTGCAAATATCAAAGAATTTCTTGAAAGCCATAGGCTCCATACAAGTATGTAGCATGGTAACTCAACTTTGACGCTTGCACATTTCCAGATTTCTTCCAGTTTTCCCATGACAATACCCACTGCTGCAATGCAAAGGAAGAGGTAGCAGGAATTCTCAATGAAAAAGGGCAACCAAACCAAATTGTAGTATTATGTGGTCTGAACTCTGAAGATTCTACCTTGTAATTACATCTGAGACATGGTGATTGAGCTACTAAGTTTCTGTTAATCAGTCCTTCACCTGAGACCACTCCACCACCACAAGCACGCCATAAGAACAATTTGATTTTGGTAAGGAAAGACTATTCTAAATCCTTTACCAAGGGAAGCTTTTCAGTTAGCCCTCTTTGGTTTAAACTTCAATATCCAGATTCGAGTTTATTTGACGCTTTCTTTTTTCGTAAAAATATTGACACAAAGCATAAAGGGAGAATATGAAGAAAATCCCTTAAAGCGGGTTATTATGCGAAAATGATTTACGGCATTGAGAATTGATATGGTTTGACAACCCTAATTAATGAGAGCTTTAGTATTCATAAGCCGCTAGATATGAATAATCTTTGTGGCAGCGATGATTGATGATTGACTAATGTCTTCAAGAGTGTAATCTGCTAGAACTAGACAGAATTTAGACGTTATTCAAGATTCAAGAAAACAACCCTGAGATTCAGGGACTTCAAAGAAGAACAATGGCTTTGACTTTGATTCTATTGATATTTTAATTTCTAGAATGTTAGGATTATGGTTGAAATTGTATAACTGAAATTTGCTCTCAAATTTACAGTCATATTCATTTAAAGAAATCTGAAAAAAAAATAATAGGATGCCTATATAATAATACGCCTCTTCAAAACTATAAATATTTCAATGAATTAAGTAGCCTTGTTGATTTTGTTTCCTTATTTTTGTTAGTCATTAACTTAAGGTATTGTGATTACTTTTCTAGATGTTCTATTAGAATAAACACAAAAGAAAATTCATAGTTAAAAATGTAACAAAATCAAAGAATAGGACAAGTAAAAGGGAGGAATATTACTAATTCTCAAACATCAATCCTAACCTATACAAATTAAACAATAAAGATGTCAACAAGTAGTTGAAATTATATATCCACACTACGTTTATACCCATTAGGAGAATCTATATTAAAAAATTAACTAGTTGGGTGATTACGAAAACTAATAGGATATTATTCGATTCCTTCTCAATATAATAGAATGTCGTTCTGGTAATGTCACCATTTGATCTGAACCTGAACTGTTTACACCCTAGTTAAGATGCATGTAGTCATGGGTATATATGTCATTAATGATTCCTCATATGAATTGCTCCTCTGGGTAGGAATTTCTTCTTTCGGTAGAAAAGTGTTTTTTATATATAGGGAAATCGGGGATGAGGATATTACATATTATTACATATTGCCACTGGCAAGGGTTGAACCAATGACCTCTCCGCTAAGAAATGAGGTTCTCAATTGTTCCACTAACCCTCCGTTGGCTTGAGAAGGAATTTCTTTTTTTTTTTTTTTTTTTTTTTTTTGGTGAAGAAAAAACTTTAATTAAAGATAAGTTAGTGCTGGTAGCACCTACATATTGTTCTTAATATACTATTACAACCCTCCAGCTGATTAGCTGCAAAAGATGCATATTTTTCAAAATAGTGATAGAGCATTGGATTAGGGTAGGAATTTCTATTTGATACATTGACAATTTGTGTGTGGTCATCCAATCAAATGGAATCTTTTTTTTTTTTTTTTTTTTTTGGGTCTTTCTTTTGGTTAATCAAACAAATGGAATCTACTCCTCCAGGGGTCTTGATATGCCAAACTTTGCTTATTAGACAGAATGGAATGGGGTCAACGCTCTTTGAACGTCGCTGAGTGGCCTCAGAGGAGTGGCCAGTCCAATATTAGTTGTGTTACCTGAGGAAACCTTGAGGGTGTAGGATATCGGCGGAGCCATAGAAGGTGACCTTCGGAGAAGCAGGGATGATAGCCGATCGGTTGAGGACCTCTTTTAACATAACTAGACCTGCATAACCTCACTCATGTTGCAAAGGTTTAACCCAAATGCATTCAAGAGTTAATACATCCTGTGAGAAAAACACAGTCATTGCCTTTCATTGGCCTTGCATCCTGAACTTGCTCATTTAAGCGATCTCCAGTAACCAAGCTCTAGCCAAGAGGCATTAGGTTGGAACTTGGCCTCATGGTTAATTCCATTTTGTTTGCTCCTGACATGCCTTGCACATCTTGCAACTCGATCGGTTCCTCTGTTTCTCCACGTTGCAAAGTGAAGACCACATGCTGCATGAGAGCCAAAGAGGGAAAGGACATCAACATCCTGATATCCTTTCGGAACCTATATGAGATTGTATTTCTTCATTTTACGGACTTGAAATCATTCACATATTCGTTCTTAATTAGGGTTCGGTACTACATATATCTAGTAGGAATTTGATTTAAGAACTGATATTCGATGCAAACAGATCAGCATTTTTCAAATTATGAGATGGCTGAGCGTGCAATGGCGGAAAAGAGTAATGACCATCTCTTGCTCAATGTGGTTTTGTGGATGAGCTATGGAAGAGGCTTAGCATTTTGTTTGCTGTTTGTTGGATTCCTAAGTCGTCCTTGGATGAGGTTTGGGGATGGCGGAGAAGGAAAGGGCAGCTAACGGCCTTAGTATATAAATGAATGTCGGGTTATGAAAACCCACTGAATAGAGCAATCAGAAAATAAAAGAAAAATTATATAAAAGGAGAACACAAGAATTTTCGTAGAAAACCCTTGAAGGGAAAAAACCACGGGCAAGAAAGAAAACTCCACTATAGAGAAAGAATTACACAAAGAGGAAGAATTTTGAGATTAATTACATGTGGAGGGGGACATCCTTTTATAGCTTCTCCTCATCCCAACTTCTCCCACATCTTCCGATATGGGACTAAGATTCACTTTCAACAATCTCTTCAACAATCTCTCACTTGGAGATTAGATTGAGAACCAATCAATCTCCACACCATTCTTTATCTTACCACCACCATGTTACCTATGTCTCTGTCAAGCCATACAAGGATCTGCACCAAATGAACTTGCCAATGTTGATTGCATTTGTTAATACATCTGCTAGGTTATTTTTTGTGTGGATTTTCTGTATATCTACCTTTCCGTCTTCCACCATTTCACGAAAAATATAATATTGTACTTCTATGTATTTTTCCTTGAATGAAAAGCTAGATTTCTTGCAATGTGCAAGGCACTCTGACTGTCACAATACAAGAGAATCTTCTCTTGTTTGTGTCCAAGTTCTTCAATAAATCTTCTTATCCAAATTGCTTCTTTACAAGCTTATGTAGCTGTTATATACTCATCTTTTGTTGTAAACAGTGCTACAACTGTCTGTAGTTTAGATACGCAACTCACAGCTCCTCCTACAATTGTAAATATATAGTCAGTAATGGATCTTCTTTTATCAAGATCACCTGCAAAATCAGAATCAACATATCCTCCGACAGTAAATTCAGATCCTCCATAATATAGAGCAGCATCCGAGGTTCCTTTAATATATCTTAGTATCCTCTTCACAGTAATCTAATGCTCTCGTCCTGGATTCGCCATGTGCCGACTAACCACTCCCACTACATGTGCAATTTCCAGTCTTGTACATATCATAGTGAACATCAAACTCTCCACTACTGATGCATACGTTACTCAAGACATCTCCTTCCTCTTTGCTTCATTGCTAGGACACATACTTGAGAATAACTTGAAATTAACAAGAAACGGCATAGAAATTGGCTTATAGTCTTGCATATTGAAGCGGTGCAAGATTTTCTTTAAGTAACTCTTCTGCGATAACTAAATCTTCTTGTTATTTCTCTCTCGGTGAATTTGCATCCCTAGAATCTTGTTTGCGGGTCCCAAATCCTTCATTTCAAATTCCATAGCCAACTAAGCATTTACTTCTACGATATGATTTTTGTTGGGACTTGATACCAACATATCATCAACATACAACAGCGAAATAATGAAATCAACAACACCAAACCTTTTGTAATACGCAAAAGGGTCTGAAGCAAGTCTGTTGTATCCAAGGCTCAATATGAAGGAATCAAATCTCTTATACCAACATCTTGGCATTTATTTTAAATCGTATAGAGATTTGTTCAACTTGCAAACCAAGTTCCTCTTTTCTGGTTCTTCTAAACCTTCTAGTTGGAGCATATAGATTTCCTCTTCAAGATCTCCATGAAGAGATGCAGTTTTTACATCTAACTGCTCAAGATATAGATCAAAAGTAGCACAAAATGCCGAACTATCTTGGACAGTAGTAAGTCAAACCACTAGTGAAAAGATTTCTATAAAATCGATACATTCTTTCTGAGTATATCCTTGGATCGCCAATCTTGCACGATACTGCTCTACCTAATCAACACTATTTCGTTTGATCTTGTAAACCCATTTCTTACCAATGGGCTTCCTTCCGTGCGGTAAAGGTACAAGCTCCCACGTCTTATTCTTATAAAGAGCTTCTATTTCTTCCTGCATAGCTGCCATCCAAAGTAATGCTTTTGAGCTATCAATCGTTTCTTTGAATGTTGATGGTTTCCGTCTTAAATAAATAGTATGCAACATTGCCCTCCATAATATAATCAGACTGCTAGGCTGATATGTGTCTTTCATGAATTGACCATCGAACATCTACAGTTTTATACTCGACTAGCACTTGTTCCTCATTTTCTGATTTTGCTCCAACAGAATCTTATGGTTCGGACTTCTCTTCCTCCTGAATTATTGTACTCTCTAGAATTCCTATCGAAATGCTACTCAATCTTCCTTTTGCAGCTTATCTTCTGCAAAAATGACATCCCTGCTAATGACGACCTTGTGGGCAGTGGGATCCCACAGTCGATATCCCTTGACTCCATCAACATATCCCAAGAATCTGCACTTTATGGATTTTGGATCCAATTTCAAAATTTCTTGGGAATGGTACATCACATATACAAGACTCCCAAATGTGTGCAAGCGTGAATAATCAACTTGCCAGTCCACATCTTCGTCGGTGTCTTTAGATCAATCGATCTTGATGGTGATCGATTAATCACATAGCAAGTAGTGTTTACGGCTTCTGCCAAAAGGACTTAGCCATACTTGCAATTCTTAGTATGGCTCTTATTCTTTCAAGTAGAGTTCTATTCATCCGCTTTACTACTCCATTCTGTTGAGGAGTGTAAGCCACCGTGAGTTGTCTCTTGATGCCTTCTTGATTACAAAACTCAACAAAGTCATCCCCTGTATATTCTTCGCCATTGTCCATTTTAAGGCACTTGATTTTCTTCTTTGTTTCTCGTTCAATTTGCGCTTTAAATGTTTTGAAAACTGAAAACACATTTAACTTCTTCCTGATAGGAAACTCTTAACATCTTTTGGAATAATCATCAATAAATGATACAAAGTACCTTGCTCCTCCCAGAAATGTAACTGGTGCTTGCCATACATCAGAGTGAACTAATTTCAGAATACTTCTAGTCCTGGAATCAGATGCATTGAACTTCAATCTATGTTGCTTACTTTTAACACAGTGCTCACAAAAGGGTAATGAACCTATGTGAGGCCAGGGAGTAATTTTTGTTTGGTGAAAACCTTCAACCCTTGTTCTGACATGTGGCCCATTTTTTTATGCGACACTTTCGTCATCTCTTCCGTTGTACCAGTTGATGCAACTGATGCTTCTACCTCTAAACACGTTTCTCCCATTAGTTTGTACAAATTTGCAGCGCTCCTTTCAGCCTCCATTACAATTAGCGCTCCTTTAACAATCCTTATCATTCCATTTTGGATGCGGGTGTTGCACCCAATTTCATATAATTGTCCCAAAGACAATAGATTCTTCTTTAAGCCCTTCACATGCCACACATTTTGAATAGTGTGTACCATACCATTGTACATCTTCAATTTGATGATGCAAATTCCAGCAATCTCCAAGGCATAATCATTTCCCATGTACACAGACCGTGTAGAGATAGGTTCATAAGTGTGAAACCAATCTCTGTGAGATGTCATGTGCCATGTTGTTCCTGAATCCAAGATCCAAGCATCAGTGAGCTCCAATCTGTTCTTACCGTTGCTGCTTCACTGTAAAGAATATCTCCTTCAACAATGCACCCTTGAGATGTTTTGGCCTTATCTACACCCTTTTTGAATCGATACTCATTTTTGAAGTGTCCTATTCTGCCACAATTATAACACTTGATATTCTTTTTACCCCTAGATTTTGACATCCCTTCTTAGTGACTCCCACTGAAATCATGTTCCATTGACCTTCCTCACGTCAAGACAGAGCTTCTGCTTGTTGTGAGCTTGTTTGTCTATCTTCTCTGCTTTTTCGTCTATTTTCTTCTTTAAGAATTGCAGCAGTGACATCATCAAATACCAGATAATCAGAGAGGATATTACTGGTCAAATTGATGATGACTTGGTCATATGAATTTGGAAGACTTTGAAGTAAAATTTCAGCACGTTCTTGTGGCGTAACATTATGTCCCAATGTTGAAAGTTGAGAACATAACAAAGTCAGAGTATGTAAGTGCTCTGTAACTAATGTAAATTCTGACATCCGTGAGGTATACAACTTTCTCTTCAAGAAAATTTTGTTGTGAAGTGACTTGGCTTCATACAATTTGATGAGGTGATCCCAAACCTCCTTAGCAGTTTTCTTCTCTTTTATGCCCGCTAAAATATCATCAAATAATACTAAATGCAAATTGGAAAGGGCTATTGCATTTATTTTGCTCCACTTTTCGTTATCTGTGATCTCCGCCGGCCAATTACTGATGGCTTTCAGGCAATTATCCTTTATCAATGATGCCTTCATCTTCATTTTCCATAATGAGAATTTTGTGCCGTCAAACTTGCCGATGTCGATCCTTACTACCATTGCTTCTATCACGAGCTGTTGTTGACTACAGAATAACTCCCACTATTTCACGTGAAAAGTATTTCCTCAGGTTACCTCCAACTGGTATATTTTTGAACCAAAGTACATCAGAAAAATTTCCAGGAAAGACTAGAGGGACACAATCAGTCCACTTAAGTACCAGACTCCTTAGATAAAATTTTCCTAGATATGCACTTAATCACCCAATATATACCTTTCCAGTATACCCCCTGAAAAGAAAACAGACACGTGAATAGCTGTCATGACCCTAGTTTTCACAGGCTTGGTTGGTCCTACATTATAGACATTTAACTAGGGCACATGACAGTTCCTTTCTTATCAACCTATTTAAAACTACTAAAACAAAATGTTAAGCTAAATATTCTCAAGAACAAAATAAACAACCGGTTTGACAGTTTAACTCATAAACATATGTACACAGTCTAAAGTCCTGTTATGTTTACATTGACCTTTCAACAGTGTCTAGTTCAGTACATACAGTCTCAAAGGAATATATACATCTATAGTCCAAGTAAGCAATACATCAGTTCCAACAAAAAGAAAAAGGTTACCATCTTCAACTTTAAAGGTATTGTCAGGTGGCAGCACCCTTGCCCTTATCACGTATTTGAGGACCTGTCAACATTTACAATAGTGAGCTTTAAGGCCTAGTAAACAATATAGACAACCATGTAAGTAAGTCAAGCAGTTCATCAAGCATTAATCATCACATCAAAATCATATAACATCATGCATTCCAATTTCCTTTCATTTTCCTCTTTCTTTCTTTTTTTTTTTTTTTTTTTTTTTTTTTTCTCATTATTAAACTAGACCTAAGTGCTACCTGTAGAGAGAGCACCATTAGTCTAAACCACACAAGTGGCATCAGTCTTAGTCTCAGTCTTAGAGGTTTTGATCAAGAGATTCTCTTTTCAATTTTTTGGCACAAGGCTAGGTGTTCTCTACATGAGGCCATCATCAGTCTAGTATATCTTTCCACTCTTCAGTCTAGCTTCATGCCCTCCCATTTGGGTACATTATGTACTAGGACTTACAGAAGTGCTTTCATGCCCTCCCATTTGGGTACGTTAAGTACCAGAACTTACTTGCAGAAGCCATTAACATTTTATTTCCTTTTTCTTTTACTCTTTTTATCTTCAATTTCAGTATTGCATTACCATGCTCTGTCCATTTCAATGTACATTTTTCATTTCAATCATCATTTAGTCTCATCTGAGTAAAACTAGACACAATTCATACAATTCAATCATTTAAATATGAAAGCATGATAATTCTACATTTAGCAAGCATAAGCATCATCTCACATTCATAATTCAACATCTCAAGAATACCATCAACATTTCAACTCAAGCAATTCAATCAAGCCATTGAGTTGTCATCCAATCCCATGCATTTTTGTTCAATACACAAAGACATATATCTTGCACTTTCCATATATTGCATCAACGAATAAATACAATAGATTTTATGTTATCATGTGAATGTTGCATATCTACTAAAGGGAATCACCCACTTAACATACATAGGTTGGTCAATATCACTTACCTGTTCTTGTTCCATGTGTGTGTGTCTTGACCCTAGTTCAGTTAAACATCCGCTCTCCCTCCTATACCCAGAACAATTACTGGCTATTTCGAATATGTAGGAACCAATGGGAGATTTTCCCCTTTTTATATATTTTTCTCTCTCCTCTTTATTTTCTCTCTCCTCCCCACGGTCTTCCTCTCTCTTATAGGCCTTTAATGGCTTCCCTTTACTTTCCCTATTTCTCTCTAATTTCTCTCTGATTTTGCATTCATCACTTCACTTCCACTCCTTCTATGAAATCCAGCCCTAACCTTAACCTGGAAACCCTGTTGTTTGTAGGTCTGAAGACCTGAAGAAAAGGAAAAAGGCAACTATAGGCCATCTGAGCGAAAGACATGGTGTTTGACCCAGAACCTATGGAAATTGATGATGGTGTTTCATACTTGGAAACTTTGGCAGTGTTAGAGAAGAAACTACACCTTAATGAAGAAGAGCTTGGTTGATGGACCTAAAGCCTAGTTGGACATGGTTTGAAGGCATTCCTCTATGCTAGGTGAGTCATTTGTTGAGTTGGGAGAAGCCCATTTGAATTGGAAGAAGGTTGGGCCTTGAAGTCCATGGTTAAGTCTTGCAGTCAGCCTTGGTCGACTGGGTGCTCGACTGGGCTAGTCGACCAATAGGGACAACAAGATCTGGTAAGATCCTTTGATTAGGGTTTCGATGCTCTATTTAATAGGACTTTGTGTTTCTTAGCCTCTTTTGTTTCTAAAACCCCTAGAGAACATGGAGAACTCCTCTCAAAACCTCTCTTGGTGTTGTGGAAGATCTACTTGCAAAATTCTCAAGTTCTTCATCTCTTGATCGTCATCAAGGTTAGTAATCTCTTAACTTTCTTTTGATTTACTCTTGTACTGATCTAATCTTGTTACTGTGATTATGAGGAAGGTATTGCATCCTTATAAACACCTCTTCTACAATCTCCAAAGTTGAGAATGAATCTCCATTAATTCCAATGATGCTATGATCTCTATATTTGATTTTCTAAGTGAGATCATTGATATCTTAATGAATGCATGTTTAATCTTATTTCTCTAGCATGTTAGATCTATTCTCATGTTAGTTCTTATCTCTGATCTATTGCTAATGTTCCTTTAGAATGAAACCTTATTCTCTCTAATTTCTCCTTTGCATCCATGGTTTGTTTTCATTGAAAACCATGTTTTTGATCAAATTAGAAAGTCATGTTTTCAAATTAGAAAGTTATGATTTTGATCATGGTTGGTGTCTAATCTATGCTAGTTAGTCTTAGATTACTATTCCTAATGTTCCTTTGAATTTTCAGAGTGTTTTGAATCCCAGAAGATGATTTTTGGATCAAAATTCTGATTTCTGCTATGTACTTTTCACTTGGTCAACTAGACCAAGCTGCCAACCAAGTTGCCAAGGTTGACAGTATTGGTTTTTTTCGTCTGATTTTATCTGTTTGACCTCCAAACTTCTAGGGCTTATTCCTAATGATGTATCTATTCTTGTTTAGGGTTTGTTTGCTAACCTTGGACATATTCTCTTTGATCTCTAGAATTTCTTCGAAGCTAATTAAGGTAAGGACGGTTGTTTCCATATTAACCTAGATTTGCATGATCTTAGTTTCTAATTTGGGAATTGCATGAGATTACTATTGTTCTTATATTTTCTTATCATGATGTTAATGTTGTAAGTACTCTAAGTACAGTAGGATCTTGTTCATGTATTTCTCTTATTACTTTGATCATGTATGGATACTTATTCTTGTAATTCTACTTATTTAATTGATCATGTTTATATGATATCTTCCTATATGATTGGAATATCAGTTGTGTATGTTATGACTGAATTGGGAATGTGATTGTTTAAGTATGATTTGGGAATGGGGAATGTCCTTTTGACGTTTCTGTCCTTGGACATCAGTGGAAGTGGTATGGGACATTTCCTATGGTGCCTTTTGACTCTTTCCTAGATTATTGGTTGTCATACCTAGGGTTTGTCTAGCGGTGTTTGGCTAGGATGTCCTTGTTATATTAGACCCAATTCAGAAGGGTATTGAGACCGAGTAACCCGTGGCACAATGTGGGTTTGTGGGCGCTCAAGACCGATAACCAACCCGTGAGAGGAGATGGATCACATTGTGGGGGCCATTCATTGGTAGGATTGCAAGTAGTTGACTTGGGCTCATGGGCGCTCAAGACCGGTATCCAACCCGTGAGAGGACATGAGAGCTTCCCGTTTATTATTTGTGGATGACCAATAAGGTTGATGAGTCAGTAGTTCGAGTTGGTTGTAGCCATAGGATATGCTGACTCTAGTGAGAAGGATACCCGAAAGGATCGCGAGAGGCGAGGAATGGGAGTATCTGACTCTGACTTGTTATAGCTAAGTATATGACTTGCATTGGGCTAGGTTTTACCTTAACATGCGCCAATACTCAGGCTAATGGTGATGTGAGAGAGTGGTGACCTAAATCCCAGCCAAGGAATGTCCGAGAGGGATGCAAGACCCAATTACCACCGGAGAACCCAAGATATCGAGATGGTTGAGGGAGAGTGGCTAAGACCTACCCAGAGGAGTATGGTGCTATGACTTAAAGCATGTCTGCCAATAGAGACCAACATAGATAGAGTTAGACTCATACATGCATTGTCTGTCTCATATCATATTGCATCATGTATGTTTTGCTATCATGTCTTACTATGTTACTGTGGATGTAACCTGCCTTCTTTTGAACTCACTCCTTTTTGCAAATATATTTGTTAGACTATCCTACAAGTACTGATGACTATGAAGGCTAGTACTGTCACATCCCGCCCAAATACACCCAGAGTATACCCTATCTGGGTTACCCGGGGGAGTGATCCACAGCCCAAAGATCAAGTTTAGGAACGATCATATCCATTTAGCACAATAACATAATCAAAAGCAAGAACAAATCATTGTATTCTAATAAGTTAATAATAATAGTCAAGAAAGGATCACAGAAGGATCACTAAAGAATATCAAAGTGCGGAATAACAAGATACCAAATCAAAAGACAATTGTAGAGTATAGCGGAAATATACCCCACAACATATGTGGAAGGTAGATCGAAATCTAAAGCAAGCTCTAAGCTAATACAAGTAAAATAAAAGTCTAGAAGAAACAAGAGAATCTAATCCACATCTTCAGTCGGCTCTTCTTCTTCTTTAGTTTTCATCTTCTTCACTTTAGGGTCATGCTCTTGAAGCTTCAGATCAACATCTAGCGCACGATCCCATCGGCGAATAAGACGATGCCGGCTGCCGTCAATGGGAGTCATCAGTGCAGCCCAAATCCGAGTGTTGGCTGCCTCGCTGTTCATTACCTTGTCCAAGGACATCCGGAGCTGTACCATGTACGGAAAGGTCCTCCGTACTGGGGCACGGGTTCTCTTTCGTACCTGCAATGTCATCTAAAAACAAGTCCCCCGAAGGGTAAGCTCAAAAGAACTTAGCAAGTAAACCAAACACAATAAGCATCTTCACATGTATTCACAAGCAAACATATATGCAATGATATGAAATAGTATATGCAAATATGCTTCTAACTCTATATATGTATGCGGGTCTTTATTGGCAGGCATGCTTTAAGTCATAGCACCATACTTCTTTGGGAAGGTCTCAATCACACATCATCAGTTGGTAATGGGTTGGTACACCTTACGGACAACCTTGGCTGGGGTTTAAGTCACCGCTCTCTCACATAACCGTTTGGTCTAAGTATTGGCGCATGTCAGGGTAAAGCCTAGCCCAATGCAAGTCATCTACTTAGTTATATCAACTCAGATCCAGATACGTCCATTCCTCCCCTCTCGGGATCCTTTCCGGTATCCTTCACACTAGAGTCAGCGTATCCGACTCTCTCAAATACGGACTCATCAACCCTATAGGTCATCCACATATAGTAAACGAGAAGCTCTCATGTCCTCTCACGGGTTGGTTACCGGTCTTGAGCGCCCATGAATCCCCATTGCTACCACGGGTCATTCGGTCTCAATACCCTTCCGAATCGGGTCTGATATAACAGGGAATATCCTAGCCAAACACTGCTAGACAAGTCGTAGGTATGACAACCAATAATCCGGGAAAGTGTCAAAGGGCAACATTGGAAATATCTCATACTATCCCCAATGATGTCCAAGGACTGAAATGTCAAGAGGACATTCCCCAATCCCAAACCATACCTAAACAATCACACTCATAATTTAGTCATATCATCCACGACAGATATCTCATCAAATAGAAGAGTATAATAAGACAAGATTAAATGAATAAGAAACATACATGAATAAGTTTTCATTCATGATCAAGTACATAAAGTAAATAAGGAAATAAGATCCTACTGCACTTATAGCATTCATATCATAATGGAAACTAACATAACAGTAGCTACATCATGCATTCATGTCATAATACATAAAGACATGTAAATAGGCATATTGTGAGTTGGAATACTCACCTCGTAATCCAAACTTATAGTCTTCAAATAAGAGATCAGAGAACAGATCCAAAATCACCTAAACAAGCTTGACAAAACATGTATAGGTCATAAGAAGTGATTCCAAAAGATTGGAGTCGAAACGGATCAAAAACAGAGTTGCTGTCACCTGGGGTTGATTGGCTGGGTTGAGTGCTCCAGTCGACCCAGGCAATCTGCCCAAGAGAAAATCCAAAAATAAAAAGAGAATCTTGATCCGAAACCTATGCTACACAAACCGAAATGCGACGAAACTTGGAGAGATTGTCTAACACAGTAGTCTAAGACTAAAAAGCATAATTTAGACATCAAACCACCATTAAAACCATTACTTACTAATTTAGAATCATAGTTTCTATTTTGGAAAACAAGACTTTCTAATTTGGAAAACAACATGGTTTTCATTGAAAACAAGCTATGAATGAAAGAGATGATGAGCCTCATTCTAGTATATGAACACAATAAATCAAGAGTAAGAATGATCATCTAATATGCTAGAAGAAATTGAAATAAGAACATGATCATAGTTTAAGAAGAAATCATGAAAATCATGTAGAGAATGAATATGAAATCATAGCATATAGAATGAGAAGAGATTGTAGAAGATATGATTGCAGAGATGCAATATCTTCCTCATGATCTCAGATCAGAGAAGAGAATGATCCTAGTAAGAATGAATCAATAGCATAATAGATTGAATACTAACATTTGATTGAAGAACAAGAGAGAGAAAGCTTGAGAGTTGAATGTAGATCTTCTTCCACACCAAAGGAGGCTTGGAGATGAGTTTCCTTCGTTCTCTAGGTGTTTTGGAGGCTAGGGATACTAAAAACACGAAGTTATGAGGTATATATAGCAATAATGACCTAAACAGGGATTTGAGGGCCTTTCTCTTATTGGAATCAAACGAAATTTTCTACACAACAACTATAACTTACCTAGCATAGGAAAATGGCTTTAAATCATATCTAACCATGCTCTAAGGTCATCAACCAATCTTCTCTTCATCAAGGTGCATTCTCTTTTCTAAATCAACCAAGCTCTTCAAGTAGGGAATTCCATCATCAATTTTCTATGGGTTTTCGAATCTACACTAAGGGAGAGGTCCGACTTGACTTCCTAGGACCTTCTAAACATATCAACACCATACTCAAGGTCCAACTTCAAGGTCAAACATCAAACAAGTTCTTCTTCATCCAAAACAAATAGGGTGTCTAATTTAGGTTTTGGGCTGGATTTCACAAGTACTGTGAAGAACAAACCAATGACGTATACTACTCCCAAGCTGGTGGCTACGCTAACTACGAAAGTGAAGAATTCATGGGTGAAGACGTATAGCGTTAGGATTAGTCGCACTCATGTTCTAGTTACTCGTTATTTGGACTC
This sequence comes from Hakea prostrata, assembly GCF_041222555.1. NCBI lineage: Eukaryota > Viridiplantae > Streptophyta > Magnoliopsida > Proteales > Proteaceae > Hakea > Hakea prostrata. Next base: position 33,800,555 of record NC_142600.1, read on the forward strand.
TGAGACCTTTACCTTTAGAAGTTGTATTTATAAGTTAGAAGAGACCTTAGTTTAATTTTTTACTTCTTTTCTGTTCATTATACTTTTGGAAACCGGTTGTAATATTTCTTTTGACTTTCGATCTACTATTCCGTTGTGTAATGTGGAGTGATTTTTTCGACGACACTCTACATTTGATTATTATATTGGTATCATTATTTCCACACTCTGATTATGTTGTTTGTCTCTGAAACTTATTCCAATCTTTTTGTTTATAGAACATAACGTTGATTATGTCTTGTTCATGATTGTATTATTGTAAATGTGGGAGGTTGGTTTCCTTGATACTGATCTTCAGGGCTGTGGATCACACATTCGGGTATGCAGATAGGGTACCGGCTAGGTGGATATGACACCTTCTCTCTCCTCTCTTCTCCACTCATGATAATTTAGTATAGATAATTCTTCTTTCCTTAATTTTTCCTCTTCTATTTTTCTTCTATTGCACACAAGCACAAGTCGCTTTCAATCCTCCATGAACCCTCTCTCTCTTTAATGATTTCTCTCTCTTAATCTCTTTCTATACTTCTCTTTTATCTTTCTATTTTCTATAGTTACACGCAAAAACAACGTTTCAATTAACTCTCTTTCCCCTCTTATATTAATAGTCCAAAAATGTGGTGGTAAGTATAGGTGACACCTCATATTACATTTCAGTAAAAAGCTCACCACGTTAGGTGAGAGAGAGGGGGAGGTGTCATTCCCTCCTTATCTCTCTCCTCTTTATCCCTTATAGGTGATTTAGCATATGTAGTATATATAATATATTATGTATACGCATATATATATATATATATATATTTAGTGGGCTTATATGGGCTCGTGGGCCCTCCGCCCTATTATCTTACGTAGGACCCACTTTGATATGCAAATATTAATACCTTCGGGTTCAGAAAATTATGCTGATCATTCCTAAGTTTCAGTTCAGTCTAATTCTATTGTTGTGGGACCCACAAGCGATGTCTAACCTCAACCGAAATATCAATTGGAATCTAGCCTTATTTAAGCTATTCTTTCACCACAATCGGATCATTTGATTAAATCATTAAACCAACTATCAGGATCCTTTAATAATCTTAAGGATTGACACATTCACACACAATAATAAAATAATAATATAAAAAGATGCGGGGCATCACAATAGCGACTTCAAAAAATTTCTACAACACCTCTGTAGGATGAAACCAATGAAATAAACCCCCAAGGAATTTTTATTTTCTGATTAAACTATACTGCAACCACATAACAGATTTCAAAAAAACCTTACTATGATACTACTGTCGGGTTATGAAAACCCACCGAATAGAGCAATCAACAAATAAAGAAAAATTGCATAAAATGAGAACACAAGAATTTTGCTCTATTGTGTAGTAAGGTATTATATTTGTACTTGTCTCTTGTATGCACTGATAATTTATTTGAATTCAATAAAGTTCTTTGGTGACATATTAATATTCACATTATTATCATGTTGCATGTTATGAAAGTCTTAAGGTATTTGTTAACCTTAAGCAAAAGCTAAGGCATTCATGTATTAGCCTTGAAGTGTGTCATGTAACACATAAAGTTAAAACTCGAGTTATAAAGATGACACAGGTTCGTGGGAACCATAATGTACATATAATCTCATTTTTTGTGGCATTGAGTCACAGATTCAAACCATAATGTACATACTTTCGTGGCATTGAGTCACAGGTTTGTGGGAACCGTAAAGTGTATACTTTCGCTGCATTGAGTCACAGATTCGTGGGAACCGTAAAGTGTATACTTTTGTGGCATTGAGTCACAGGTTCGTGGGAACCGTAAAGTATATTCTCTCGTGGCATTGAGTCAGGTTCGTGGGAACCATAAAGTGAGAGATTTGGACTGACAACGAAATGACACAGGAAGATTTTTATAAAGTGTCATTAGTTGCCACACTACCATATTGCATCCATTTTCAATAAAGTCAAGAGTATTTGTGACCATGGATGGTTCTGTGTCGCTTAAAAGATGCAGTCACTACCATGATTCGGTACTTAAGGCTCTATGTGAAGGGATTGAGTTCTAGGATTATCCTCAGACCAATATAAAGTTGTGCATATAAAGGTCAAAATGTTTTCAACATGTCTTTTTCAAATGTTTTCTTAAAACAAAAGAGATGTTTTGTTTCACTCGACTGTGTCACAATAAATATAGCCCAAGTGGGAGAATGTTAGAATATTAATTGAATATTCCACATAAGGTGGGCTACATTGATTGTGTTACACTTTGATTTGGTTTCTTATTGGTCAGATATGGGTAATTCGGTTACTAGAACTCTTATATGGACTAGCTAGTGTGGGCTAATAGGGACCGTTAGATCTTGATGGACGATCTAATGGATTTTCTTATATAAAGGATGCTATGACCCTCTTCTAACCCTAATCACAATCACATCTGCTTAGTCAGAAAGGATATACCATCAAGCCAGTGAATAGGGAGGAGTTTAGAGGAGAAGATCCAGCATCAAGTTGATCATAGAATCAACTTCCACCTCAAATTCGTTCCTAGTGGGAGACATAAATAAATATTCTGCTGCGCTTCGTCATCAATAGAACCATAGAAAGGTATGTTCATCATCATCTTGTGTCATTATCATACTAAGGTGTTTTTAGTCGATCTATGCGATCTTGGATAGAAATATTCCTGCACTAGGGTGAAGGTCTTACATTAGGTAATATCTCATCCCCTATATATTAAATTGCAAGTTCCAAAAAAGATTATAAGCAAGTCAAAATATTTACTAATGATAAAAATAATTTAAATGGAAAATTTGAGGGACACCCAAAATAATAGGCAAAAAGCACAAACTCCCCAAAAATGTATTAGATTAGCTGAGACACTCCAAAATGTCTTTTAAATTTTCACAATGATATACTCAATTAGCAAATTTCATTAAGTCATGGTTAGATAATTTCATAATTCATATATCCCTTAATCTCTTGTGATTTCAGAGGCACTCCTAAACCTCCGGTGCTGCATTCCGGCCATTTTACTCCTACCTCTGGCGAGGGACTCCTTCGAGTTCCGATTCATGGCGTCAAATCAAGAACCGTAACCACAGAGCAAGCATGATAAAAGAAAATCAATTCTAAAGAGTGAATGCAGTAGTTGCAAAGTGAAGAAAACGAAGTCGTTAATGTTACAAAACTTCCACTTCCACTTCCAGTTCGATTCCTCAACATAGAATCTGTCTCTTTCCCTCTTGGGGAAGGAGAACAGATCACATCCCCAATGCCAAATGGTTCTCAATTGTTCCACTAACCCTCCATTGACTTGGGAAGGAATTTCTATTTGATACATTGACAATTTGTGTGTGGTCATCCAATCAAATGGAATCTTTTTTTTTTTTTTCTTCTTCTTTTGGTTAATCAAACAAATGGAATCTACTCCTCCAGAGGTCTAGATATGCCAAACTTTGCTTCAACGCTCTCAGAACCTCGCTGAGTGGCCTATCTAGAGCTTGGTCTCTCAGAGGAGCGGCCAGTCCAATATTAGTTGTGTTTCCTGAGGAAACCTTGAGGGTGTAGGATATTGGCGGAGCCATAGAAGGTGACCTTTGAAGAAGCAGGGATGATAGTCGATCGGTTGAGGACCACTTTTAACATAACTAGACCTGCATAACCTCACTCACGTTGCAAAGGTTTAACCCAAATGCATTCAAGAGTTAATACATCCTGTGAGAAAAACACAGTCATTGCCTTTCATTGGCCTTGCATCCTGAACTTGCTCATGTAAGCGATCTACAGTAACCAAGCTCTAGCCAAGAGGCATTAGGTTGGAACTTGGCCTCATGGTTAATTCCATTTTGTTTGCTCCTGACATGCCTTGCACATCTTGCAACTCGATCGGTTCCTCTGTTTCTCCACGTTGCAAAGTGAAGACCACATGCTGCATGAGAGCCAAAGAGGGAAAGGACGTCAACATCCTGAAATCCTTTCGGAACCTATATGAGATTGTTTTTCTTCATTTTACGGACTTGAAATCATTCACATATTCGTTCTAAATTAGGGTTCGGTATTACATCTAGTAGGAATTTGAATTAAGAACTGATATTCGATGCAAACAGATCAGCATTTTTCAAATTATGAGATGGCTGAGCGTGCAATGGCGGAAAAGAGTAATGACCATCTCTTGCTCAATGTGGTTTTGTGGATGAGCCATGGAAGAGGCTTAGCATTTTGTTTGCTGTTCGTTGGATTTCTAAGTCGTCTCTGGATGAGGTTTGGGGATGGCGGAGAAGGAAAGGGCATCTAACGGCCTTAGTATATAAATGAAGGCCTCTGTGCTGGTTGCTTAACTATACTAGCTAGGTTGGAGCAAAATAATAGAAGGTTTGACAATGCTGATCGTGGGGTAGAATGGGTTTTTAAGGCTATTCTTAACGACCTGCAGATGTCGATTTGCACTGTAGAAGGGACTCTGAGTAGGGCGGATTCTGAGGTGGTGGACAGCACTATTTTTGTGTCAAGATGAAGCCTTGGATTGCTCCCAAAGAGGTAGTACAGCAACAACCTTCAGCAGAATGGTGTATACTCTACGTTGAAGGTTCTGCTCTTGGGAACCCAGGACAAGCAGGCATGGGAGGTCTAACTTGTGATTCAAATGCCATAGTGTTAACTTCTTTCCGCTGGCATTTGGGTATCAAATCTAGCATTGAAGTTGAGTTTTTGGGTCTAATAAATGGATTGGCAGCAGCTCGTGATTTGGGTGTGGGGAAATTATGGATAGAGATGAACTCTTTATCAGTCGTGCTGTCTATCAAGGAGCTGCAAATCCCATGGTTTGTTTTCTCAGTCTTACTTTTGGACAACATAGATTAGAGGATTTCACGTTGCTTTCAAGAAGCCAATCTGATCCCTAACTTTCTTGCGAAATCTGCTGCAATATCAGACTTCCAATCCTTTAGGGACGTCGCCTAAAAATTAATGTTCATAAGAAACTGCAGTGGGATGTCCAGCAGCTTCCTAGGCTTAGGCTTAGTTGAGTAATGATGCTCTGGTTTTACTTTGATGCTTTATCTATTGATAAGGAACCTATGAGAGCGCAACTGTTGTTACAGGGTTGAGAAGTTGGTTCCCAGTGTATGATAACTTTTCTTTAAATTTCAACAAAGTCTTGATCCTTTTACCCCCCCCAAAAAAATATGATTGAGCATGTAGAGGCCTTGATGGAATTGGGTGTTCATCTTGGACTTTACATTGAAGCATTGGCTCTTAAGAGTAAATTTCCTTCAGTTTTCTTTTCCTACAAATCACAAGTTCTACTGCAAGTTTTTTCCATCTACTCTAGAATAAAACAACTTTATCCAGACAAACAGTTCTTGTGGAATAGAATAATTTACAACTCAAGTGTTTAACTATCATTAGAACGTGAAGATGGAACTTCCGTTAAAAGGGTTCTTGAGAGGTTTATGTCAGATGCACAACCACGAATAAAAACACAAGCAAAACACACTCACAACCATAAGGAATTTACCGTGGTTCAACAAAATTGCCTATAACCAAAGAGAAAAAAGGAGATTCCATTGTATCATGAAAACCTCATCACACCTTATAAAGTGGTATCTTTTGCTTGTCCTGTTTTTAGGTTTTCCCATAAAAACTATTTATTGCAAAATTCAAAACCCTAATTCCAATACAATTAAAATTCTACCCATGTACAAGTAATTGATCCAAAACCCATTCCATTCACAAACACAACCAAAATCTAATTATATGGACCCGCAGAATGCAAGACCCAACAATCACCATCTTAGTTTGAATTCTGCTAACCACCTTAAAGAAGACCATCATTGATGTCTATTCTCCAATCAAAAACACTACTAAAATCTAATATATGAACCCGCAAAATGCAAGACACACCTAGACCCACAATCACCATCTTAGTTTGAATTATGCTAACCACCTTAAAAAAGACCGTCGTTGATGTCTAATGTACAATTGCCCTTGTCTCTTGTGCATCTACCATTGTAATAACTCCCATATTCCTAACCGAAAACCTGAATTGCAAATCCAAGTACCCGAGGTTCTAGTCAAAAGAAGTTGTAGGTCATCCAAATTGAAGCACATGTTTTAGCCCCAAAGCCCATGGATCTGGATAGTGTTCATAAGGAGTCTGCCTTATTGGGAACCGCAAGAAGGTCCTGCCAGAACCCGGATGGGTTGCGTAGATGGATATCCAACACGAGAAATGTCAAGTTGGAAGATGTCCACGAGCGAGATAAGAGCTGTCCGCATGTTGGTTATGGTTATAATAAAGCTAGGGATCAATCAGAGAGCAAAACTCCCAAGTACTGAAAAGTACTAGGGAGCGGTTGCTTAAGGTGGTCAATTGACCAAGCAACCACCCTTGGAAAATTCAGCAGAAAATGTCTGATTTGCCTTCTAACACCCTATTTAAAGCCTTCTACGACCTAATTTAGTATTTATTCCTGAAGGTTGTCATGGACTGAGAAGAGTTAGAGAATGTATGGTTGGTGGAAGAGAGCCTCTTTCCGCGAAGAATCTTTCTACTTTTTCCTTGACTTTCGGATTCTAAGTGAAGGTAAGACTAACCACTCTCTTAAACTATTTAATTTCATCTTATTAGAGAGTAGTTATTCTTATGCTAATTATTTTGTGGTGGTTTGTATTAATCTATCTCTTTTCCATCAATGATCTCGATTAGATCGTGCCAAGAGGAATGGATTATATGTTCGATTCAATGGCAGTTCTTATCCAAGAATATGATGTAGATCTAGATTTCTCTTTCTGAGATCCGAAACTTTTAGTGGCTTCTCTAGTGTTTTAAAGACGTGGTTTAGACATAGATTAACCCAAATATAGATCGAGGATGGGTGATCCAAAGTCTGAATTTTGGAGAATTCTGCTCGAGACTGGGGCGAACACTTAGGCCGGTCGATTGGTTTGATCAACCGCCTCAACCAATCGGCTGGGTTCCAGAAGCTATTTGGAGTTGTTTCTAATCAGTTGAATCCTAAACTCTAATATAACTTTGTGATCATAATCTAGGGGTTGTCTGGGATCTACTAGAGTATTTGCTTGAGAGGACTTAGTACTTTTAACCATATATTTCCTGCCAAGTCAAGTAAGGACACAATTGCATTTGTAACTGAATTGTTTAATATGATGACTCCCTAATTGATCTAAGCATGTTAGTGATTCAATAACTTTTTGTGATTACTATCTTGCTTGTTTACTCGTTGATAATAATGTGTGACTATTGTTTATTGCACTTTACTTCTTTTGTGGAACGTTGTTGTTTGATGCGACTATGAATTGGGGGAAATACCTAGCTAGGTACTGCAGATGATGAGCACATTTATGTGTGAAATCTTAGAGCATAAAGCATGCATTTTACACACTTAGAGTGGAGCTACCTTGGGTTTTATGTTGTTTTTACAGATTTTAGGACTTTTCAATATTTAAGCATATATTTGGAGTTTTGGGTATGAATCCTGCAATTTTACACATCAAGAGGTCCATTCAAATTCTCAAATGCGAAAATGGGCCTGATCTGGAGCATGATGAGCTAGAGATGTGATTATGGGCCAACTCCGAAATATTTAAGAGATAAAGAAGGCAAATTTGATCTACGGCTGAGATTATAAATTATCAATCAAATCTACAAAGATATTATTGAGAGAGTCCAAATGGAGAAAAGAGTCCTTGCATACCTCAATATCTTATTTCCTATTTGTGATTTGATTAAAGAAATAAAAATAGGAAAAATAATTATATTCAGATAAGGAAGAAGGAAAAATCTCTTTTTTGAATATCTCTGTTCAATTTCGATCAAGCCCTTCATCGAACGGTCATCTGGTGTCCGATCAAGCTGATTTTTGGAGGAGAGCTTTACGACTTCTTGATCCTCAAATCCAACGGTGGAATTGCGCATTTGATCTTTTTAAGTCAGTCCGATTAGTACGTCAAAACTCTAATTGGTTAAGTCAGATAGAAATCCTGAGTTTGATTCAAATTCTATCAAGATTCATATTCAATGTAAACTCTATAAAGGAGAGCATACTCCATCAAGGGAGAACGGGTTTTAGAGCTTAGTAGAAGCACTCTTTCTTTTCTCTTCAGTTTTTTTTTTTTTTTTTTTTTTTTTTTTGAGATTCTAATTTCTAGATTGAATGTGTAGGTTTAATTTTTCTATGTAATGTAATGCAAGTTCAAGTCCAAGTTTCTAGTTTCAAGATTCGTTTTTCTCTAGGTCTAGCAATAATGATCTAGATCTGGTTGTTAGGGTTGGTTGAGATTCGAATCATTTGTTCAATTCTTTTTTATTGTTTGAAGTTCAAAGATGCAAATAAGTAACATTCTTCAATAATCTTCTCTCCCCCCTCCATTCCTACTTCTATCTACCCCTCAATATTCTTAATTTAGGATTTACTTTCAGCATTTAATTATTGTTCTCCCTTCCCCTGGGTCCTTGATCAGAGATGCCTATAGTCGTGCCTCTCTTTGGTTAAGATTTCCCTTTCCTTTTATTGCTTTGATTATTTGTTTTCTGCAATTTCTTTTTTCTAATATCCATTCCCTCGATCGGTGGATTGTAAGCTACGGCAAAGGGTCCACGGTCAAAGTAATTATAATTATACTCCCCTTCCCTAGATCAAGAGCTAACACTCGGATCACTTTCCCTTTTATTTTTATTTATTTATTATTCGCATTTTTTTCTGCCTTTATTAATTATGGGTTGATTATGTTTGCTTTATTTTTCGTTTCAATTCAATCGCATTAGATGTATGGATTAGGACCGTTCGTTTAGTTTAATTAAGTAATTAACAAATTTGAATCATTGCACTCTCACATTATCATTAAGAAATTAATTCTAAAGTGGCATATCTCCTTGAGATCGACCCGTTAGCTACACAATACCGTGCGCTTGCGGTTACTTTTAATTTCACAAACCAGCAGGCTGGGGATATCAAGGGTTGTGGTATGGAACATTGTCCTCTGATGCCCCCAAAACCTTTCATGATTGTTGTCCTTCATGACTAGGATGTCTAGATGTATGGCTAGGCTACCCATACACGCTACTACCCTTTCGATAGGAGTATTGAAGCTAAGTGACCCATGATGTGATGTGCTCTTGTGGGAATCCAATAGATGTAACAAATCCGTGAGGAGAAACGGTGGCCCACGTTTATCATATAATGGCAAGGTTGAATATGTTAGGGTTGGGCTCATGGGCGTCCAAAAATGGCTTGGGTGTCGTGAAGAGACATGAGGAGGCATCCGCCCGAACAATATGTGGATGACTATAGGGTCAAGGAATGTGGTTCAGAAGAGGTAATTAGTCTATGAGGACTTACATTCCTAGGTAGAGAAGGATATTGGACCAAAAGGGCACTATACATGAGGAAAGGTATTTGGACCACATGTAGTGTGTTTATATGACTTGCATTGGGTTTAGGATCCACGACATGCACCAGTACATGGACCAACGGTTGTGGTGAGAGAGTGTGGATTTGTACCCCAGCCATGGTTGATGACGTGGACTGTACCCGTTACCCCGGGAACCAACAGAGGTAGCTAGTCCATGAGGGATCAGAGTGACGAGACCTACCCAGAGGAGGGTTGGTTTTATCTTAAAGCATGTCTGCCTAGATAAAGACTGGCATGGATATACCTCTTAGGTGCATATTTGCCTATGATATCATTTTCTTATACACTATCATGATGTTGTGCGATCTTGGTACGGAGTTCATTAGAGCTCATCATTGTGGATTTTCTTTGTTTTCTTCAGAATGCCTTTGCGAAACAGGAGAAATTCCCTATTTATGGGAGAACCCCACTAAAGACGCCAATGGGAACTAATTATGTTGAGCACGAAGCTTCCTACAAGTGCTTGGAGTGCTTTTACTGCACCCATTGATGGGAAAAGAGCCTTAGTAGTCCGTTGTTTGGATAAGGGGATGAGAAGGGTCTTATGGCTCCTTTCATTTAGAAACTTGAAGAAGAATACCTTAAAATGCTTAAAGATAATTGTAAACCATAATGAGACATTTTTTATTTTTGCTTCCGCTAACACTTTCTTATTTGATTCATTTAATATTCATTCTTTGGATTTTGGAATATTTATTTCCTTATTTAATTATTGAATTGTGCGCTTTGCTCTTGGTTATGGAATTGTGTATCTTAATTATTACTGATAGTGTAACTAAGATCTTGTGGCTGTTGATCACACCCACAGGTTGTTCGGGCGGATCCAATACCATCAGGTGGGGTGTGACAACCACACTTTATCACATGGCTTAAATATCCTCCAAGGATGCATTTCTTGACCACCATCACCTAGGTCAGTCCTGCCCACAACCCCCCACCTTAGGTGTCCGATACAGCTTATCACCGTTGTTCGATGTGACGTGGCTCCATCTCTCCTATTGTTCCAATCCACTTCAAGAGATCACCGCCACTCACCAAATTCAAAGCAAAAGGCACATGCTATTTTCCATATTTGCTCTTGTCCGGTGCGTGAACAATTTACAATTGTTGTCTACCTATACCCCTCACCCAAGTTCCCATCGGAGCTCCACCTGTTTTAACACTCTCGGCAAGCTTGAACAGTTTACCAATCATCTATCCATGCATCACAACCATGGATCCTTTTGAAACCTTGACAACTCCATGTTCATATGAGAATCTAAAACCTTCAGAATCTAGAGTTTCGAATAAAATCAAATTCTTACTTAGATTTGACACATTCCTAACTACAGTCGAAGTTCACATAATCCCATCAAACATGTGAATCCATACAATCCCAATCCTAAAACCTCGATTTCTACATTATTTTCCATTTTGACGATACCACTCTCACCTACATGACGTGTAACAAACTGATTCTTGACTGAACACATATTAAACGAACTCCTAGAATCTAAAATATAATATGAAGTATCTTGATGATGTAGTTAAAGGAGATCCCTTCTTCATCACTCCAAGACCCATCTAAGACAGCAGTAAATGATTTTTTCTCCTCTTCCTTTTTCCTATCCTCCTTATGCTTTGGACAATCCCTACTTATATGGCATTCCCCTTTGCAAAAATGACAAATTAGTTTGCAACCAATAAACTTTGAGCGATCCCTTAGCTTGTAAGACCCCTCCATTTTACGATTTGATCTTCCTCTATCATGACTATCCCTTACAGCCAAGGCACTATTTTCATTTGACTCCCAATCACTACTAGTCCCCCGTCGTGTTTCATTCATCAAAAGCAATAACATCATCAAGATTCAAAATAGTCTTATCAGCTAGTAATGTAGCCACAATGTGATCAAATGATTGAGGTAGCGATGCCAATAGGAGTAACGCATTGTTGTCCTCTTTCATATCCCCATCAAGAGTCCTCTTTCATATGCTCAACAAGAGTCGACGACTCTGTCAAAATCTTGTTGAACTCATCCCAAGTGCTTGTCAAACTTAGCTCTCTTTGACAACCGAAGACCATAACTATTTCATCAAAAATCATCAATTTGTCAATGACTTGGACTTGTACCCACTCTCAAGCTTTGCCCAAACCTCCTCTAAATCTGCCAACCTGATGACTTTATGAAGAACATTATCAGCAAGATATAATTGGATCATACTGCTCACTAGATCCCTCAAGCCTTGTCACTTGTCCCCCTCCATCATCTCTAGACTTCCTATTTCCTTTTCACCTCCCACATAAGAATTAATATTCTTCACCCATTGTTGCCATAAGGTGAATCATTATGACCACTAAAAAGTGTTAGTCTCCATCATATATTTACCTAATTTGTGCCCTTCATACCCATCATCAAAAAAAAAAATAATAATATGTCCATTGAACTCTATACAAACCCATAAGAACAATACCAACAAATCAAAATCTCCTCACTCTGTCATTTCCATTGAGCCTAGATGCCCAAAAACCTTAAGAGTACTTAACCCCGAACCAAAAACCTTTACACAAAATCTGTTGAAAAACAATTTGTAAGAAACAGATCTAATGAAAACAAAAATACTTATTTCTCCTTTTGTTTCTTCTCTTACCGAATTTATTTTTCCTCCTTTTACTCAGACTTTTCCCCATGTTTCCTTTTAATCGTCTCTCTCTCCTCAATGAGAGATGATCCTCTCGTCTTTTTCTTCTCTCCTTCTTCTCAAATCAAAACAACCGACCATCCCTACTTTTTTGTTTTCTCATTTCACGATCTCAACTCTGATCATCCGCTTTTTCTTCTCTCCTTCTTCTCAAATCAAAACAACCGACCATCCCTAGTTTTATTTTCTCATTTCACGATCTTAACTCTAATCATTCAAATAATTACAAAAAAAAAAAAAAAAAAAAAACAACAACAACACTTCCTCATAATCTCCTAATTGTCACATCCATCCAACTGGTATCCATTTACCCGAATACCCAGGGGGTGATCCACATCCCCATAGATCAGGTCTCAAGACAATCACCAACCATTCCACACACCAGTCCAATCATGAGCAAGAATAAATTAATATTATAATATTAATAAAGAAATATATCATTATCAAGGAACTCAGAAGGATCTCAAAACTTAATCAGAGTGCGGAAGTTATGTCAAATCTAAATTATACAATTGAAAAGAATAAAGAAAAGTCGAAATTATCCTAAGTGTTCTAGTATTTCGCCTTCTTCTCCGATTGCTTGTACACTTGCAACTTAGGATTAATCTCCAGCTCGCAGTCCCACCGGTGAATGAGGCATCTCCCATCATTGTTGATCAGGGCCATAATAGTGCTCCATATTGGTACAAGGATTGTACCACGAGCTCAAGTCAGCTCCCATTGTTTCCTCAGTTGTATAATAAAAGGGAAGTCTTCGAACTGGAGCTCAGGACCTCTTCTTCACCTGCATAATCATCTAAAATAACAATTTCCATGAAGGGTGAGCTCAGAAGAGCAAGTAGTTCACAAATAAATAATCAATATCACAGTCCAAATCAATACATCACGTGGTGCAATATGACATGAGGCAAAATGCAAATATGCAACTATATTCTAACAAATGCTAGTCTCTAATGGCAGACACACATTAAGATAGAACACTAGCCTCCTTTAGGTAGGTCTCATCACTTTAATCTCTCACTGGTTGGTTACCAGTCTTGAGATCCCAGGTAAGGGGTCAAGGCATTTCTCTTAGACTATCACCATGGCTGGGGTTTAGGTCACACTCTCTCACCACCATTGGTATGAGTATTGGCGCGTGTCAGGGTATACCTAGCCCATTGCAAGTCACTACTCAATCATATCAACCTAAGTTCAAATACTTTCCCTCATGCATCTCACAATCTTGGATTGGTATCCTCCTCTACTAGAGTCGACGTATCCTATGGAACCAACCAGCTCAGATTACATTGTCTCTTAACCCTATTGGTCATCCACATATAATGGACGAGAAGCTCTCATGTCCTCTCATGGGTTGGCTACCAATCTTGAGCGCCCATGAGCCCAAGTCTATTATATGCAATCCTACCAATGAATGGCCCCCACAATGTGGTTGTGTCCTCTCATGGGTTGGCTACCAGTCTTGAGTGCCCACCACCCCACACTTCTTGTGAAATCTAGCACTAACCTTAACCCGGAAACTCTATTGTTTGTAGGTCCGAAGACCTGAAGTGAAGGAAGAAGGCAACTATGGGCCATCTTAGTGGAAGACATGGTGTTTGACCCAGAACCATAGAGATTGATGATGGTGCTCCATACTTGGAAACTTTGGCAATGCTTGAGAAGAAATTGTACCTTGATGAAGGAGAGCTTAGTTGATGAACCTAAAGCCTATTTGGACATGGTTTGAAGGTATTCCTCTATGCTAGGTGAGTCATTTGTTGAGTTGAGAGAAGCCCACTTGAATTTGAAGAGGATTGTGCCTGCATTTCCCTGTTTGGGCCTTACTGTCAAGCTTGGTCGACTTCCTGGTTGACTGGGCCATTCGACCAGCCAATCGACCAGCTCCTGACAAAATCAGTGAAGATCTTTTGTTAAGGGTTTTTTAAGCTCTATTAAATAGGACTTCATGTTTCTTAGACTCTTTTGTTTCTAAAACCTCTAGAGAACATGGGAAGCCTCTCTCAAAGCCTCTCCTTGGTGTTGTTGAAGGACTCTTGCAAGATCTCAAGTTCTTCATCTCTTGTTCATCTTCAAGGTTAGTAATCTCTTAACTTTCTTTTGATTTACTCTTGTATTGATCTAATCCTATTACTTTGATTATGAAGATGGTATTACAACATTGCAAACACCTCTTCTACAATCTCTAAGGTTGATAATGAATCTCCATTCATTCCAATGATGCTATGATCTTTATACTTGATTTTTAGAAGAGATCATAGTATTCTTCATGAAAGCATGATTTAATCTTATTGTTTCAAATTCTCTAGCATGACAGATCCATTCTCATGTTAGTATTCATCTCTGATCTACTGTTGATATTCATCTAGAGTGAATCCTTGTTCTCTCAAGTTTCTCTTTTGGATTCATGATTTGTTTTCATTGAAAACTATGTTTCTGATAAAATTAGTAAGTATTGTTTTTTATCAGTGTTGGTGTATAATCTATGTTAGATAGTCTTAAATTACCGTTCCTAATGTTCCCTTGAAATTTTGGAGTGTTTTGAATCCCGGAAAATGAGATTCAGATCAAAATTCTCAATTTGGCTGCGTATTGTTCACCTGGCTGACTGCCTGGTCGATTGGACCAAGATGCTAGGTAAGCTGCCAGGTAGTCTGCCAGGCATCACAACATTGATTTTCTTCGACCGATTTGATCCGTTTGACCTCCAATCTTCTAGAGCTTTTTTCTAATGATGTATTTATGCTTCTTTAGGGTTTATTTGCTAACTTATTTGGACTTAATCTCTTATTCCTCCAGATTTTCTTTGAATCTAATTAAGGTAATAATAGTTGTTTCCATATTGACATAGATTGTGTGAATCTTAGTTTCTAATTTGGGAATTTGATAGTGATGCATCCAAAATCTGCTCAGCCCTTAGATCTCCTAGTGATGACCTGCAAAACGAAAGCGTTAGATGTGGCCCGACCGCGGGGGTCGGGAGTCCACCTCCGAAGGCTAAGTCAGTTGATGAACTTAATCACAAACGGCTCTGCTAGAAGCACAGAGCTAAGGAATGAAGAACTGGGAAAGGTGATCTAGATCATAAGCCGCTGATAGTTTAAGTCTATCAGTATGTATCTGAACCTGAGTCTCAGATTGTGTGTTTTCGATCTCCCTCACCTCGTATGGTAGTGAGGTTTATATAGAGTGTACCTTCGAATCTCCTTCGTTGGATGCACTTGAGCCTTCTTCGGGTAGTCGTTGGATCTTAACAGATAGATCCGTTGAGCAACAGACTTCTACTAGTTTGGACTAGTAGAGGACTCCTGAGATAACTCTTTAGGTTATGCGATGATTATCCCTTCGATAATGATTAGCCGCAGCCGTCAATTCGAGTCTACCATCATTAGGGTAATTACCCTAATCCATAAGTAGGATTAGGGCGTGCTTGTAGCTAAATCAGTTTTCTTCTTCAGCAAGCCATCTTCTGGATCCGGTTCACTCGGGAGCGAGTCGGTTCCCTCTGTCTCTACCGGGGTCGAGGGTCGAACCAGGTATGAACCCGGTTTGATCATAATTTCTCCGTATCACGAGCCCCCCAGACCAAGCGTTCAGTCGATCCCGAGGGCTTGGTTTTTAACTGGGTTCTTCGTCAGGCGATAGACTTTGCGTGCTCCATGAAATGTCATATCACATTTAATGCGGTGGTCACTTTTCCTCGAGCGTTGTGAGGGTAAGGCCACGTGTCACCTTGCAATCGATCTGTCGTGGTTCACGTAATCCAAGCGACGGTTTCCGAACGCCTGTTTTGGATTTGTGAGTTCAAACTTTCAAAACATCTTTCAATCTCGATCGTTGATTTTGAATCAATCTCAATCGTTCGATTCCCGAACACTCGTGCGGGTGTTTTAAAAGCGGTTCGTTGTCTTCGTAGGTTTCATTCTTCCTGTCTGGAATTTGAACCTTTGTTGTCTGCTTCACGCCTTCTTGCTCTCAAGCTTCTGCCTCACTGAATCAGTAAGTTTACTGGTCTTTTTCTTTTTGTAGTTTACTGAAACAAGTAATGGTGGATAATAGGGCTTCTCTGGTATCTAGTGTTGGTAATAGTAGTGAAGCTTTTGCTTCTCCTCCTTCTGAACAGTCGGATAGTGAAAACAAAACCCTAACTGTCCTCTGGCGCGAGTTTGCTGAAGTTTCTCAAAAAGGTTTAGAGAGAAAAACCGAAACTCCTTCTGCCTTCCTCGAGTCTGGATCTTCCAAGATTGTCGAGTCTTCTAGGCAGCCTCAAACTTCCAGGTCGGATGGTGGACCTGGCTCTGTTCCCTCCATTTACAATGAGGAAACCCTTCTTTCAGCCATCCAAGATTTTGATTTTCCTTCCTCTTATCAGGTTAGGGCTCCCCTTTCTGATGAGAGGGTTGATTCAACCCTTTCGGGTGAATTTTCTCTGTACATAGATGCACTGGAAAGCAGAGTTCGCTTTCCCTTTTTTAATCCTTTGTTCTCCGCAGTTCTGAATCATTGGGACATTTGTCCCGGATTGCTCCTTCCCAATAGCTGGCGTCTCATCGTCGGCTTCTTGGGTTTGTGTTTTGAACTTGGCATTACGCCATCTCTTTCTCTCTTTGTACATTTTCATGTTCTTTCTATCTCTCATCCTCCCGGATGGGTTTTTCTGTCCAAACGCAATAAAGGCTGAACTTGATTGGAGGGGCAGCATCCTTGCCAAAGGAACTTGCTCTTC
Source organism: Hakea prostrata (assembly GCF_041222555.1). Lineage (NCBI taxonomy): Eukaryota > Viridiplantae > Streptophyta > Magnoliopsida > Proteales > Proteaceae > Hakea > Hakea prostrata. The sequence continues at coordinate 33,817,417 of NC_142600.1, forward strand.
TAACCACAAAAGATGGCGCGAACGATACTTTTTCTGTCGAGCGCCTCCATTGGATCTTAACTTCCCAACCGCCTGGAGGCGGTGTACTTCTTCTTCCGAGAATAACCGAGGCCTCCCCTTATCCAAAGAAGACGAGGTGGCCGTTAGGAAGATCAAATCCATTCCATGGTATCAAGAAATACATGGATTTGAGGTGGAGTATAACTCCATTCTTCAGTACTGGGGCTTGGCTCATTGTGAGCTTCTAACCATCATCCTTTAATTTTACTGAAGTGATATGTCTTTAATTCCGACCCTTGTTCTTCTTCGCAGTGCCTCCAAGAATGAACCCCGAGAACCTGTGAGTGAAGGCCGCTAGGGCCGTTGCGACAGCCGAGCAACGATCACCCAGAGCCTTGACCGTAGATCAATAGGCTTCTACTCCCTCTCCCGACCCCTCTTATAGGGGTATCAGGAATATCAGGCCCGTGGCTGATGCTTCGGGTAAAGGGAAGAAGCTAATGGTGGAGAGGTCCAATGTCTCCTCCTCCGCCCGAACCAAAAGGAGGCATGATACAATTGATGCTTCCTCCCATAAAAAATCCAAAGCTTCAACGGATTGTGAGGAGGTCTTCACCCCCGAGTGGACCCTGAAGTTGACCGACAGGGTGACTCGGGACCCTGAGAAAGCTGCTGAGTGGAGCTCCCTCAGTCTTGTTCCTTCTGATCGCCAGGAATTTGAAAACCTGGATGACGTTGCCCTTGTTAGTCAATCCACAAGGTATCGGTCTTCTTGCTTACTTATTTTTTTCATAATTTCTTATGACTTCTTCTGATATTTTCCGCCCTCCCAAGAATGCTGTGTTGAGCTTCTATCAACACATGGAAGCATTGAGCCGTGTTGGCCGCAACAGCTCTTTGCTGCAAACCTGTGAAGAGAACTTGGCCAAGGCCAATTCTGAGATAGACCGGCTGACTGCAGCTGCTGAGGAGCTGCAGAAAAAGCATGAGGAAGAAGTGATCTCCCTCAAGGAGGCCCTCAATGCTTCGAAGGCTCGTGCCGCTGCTGCCGAGCGCGAGGCCAAGAAGCAAAAGGAAGCTGCCACGTTGTTCGGTGACAGGCTTGAATTCCGATGTAGGGAGAACGAAGAATATCTGAAGTTGGCGATCCCTAGCAAGCCCGAGCACATAAAGCCAGCGCTTCGGAAGGAGTGTGTTCGGAAATACCTGAACAGCGTACCTTTCTCCGAGCTGCTAGGTGCCTACAACATTCAAGCTTATCGCTTAGGGCAGAACGACGTTTGGGAGCGAATTCTCGCATCAATCCCTAATTTCGATACTGCTCCCTTTCGTGAGGTGTGCCATAAAGAGGTCTTCGGGAAAGTTGGCATGGATCTCCCAGACTGGGCTCGGGAAGAAGATGATCCTTTTCCAGCTGACCCTCAATATGAGGCATACTTGGCGGACGAGCCGGCGCTTCCAGAGGAGAAATCACAAGCCGAGTCTCAAGCTGCTGCTATAGAGGACTCAGCCAATGTCATTCTTGAGGAAGGCTCTTCTCAAGATCCTGAGAAAAGTCCTCCCGACCAGGGTCCCTCAGGCAACAATGAAGAAGAGGCTTAGGGAGTTATCTTTTGTTTCTTTTGTAAAGATTGACCTCCTTGTTAATGAATAGACATTTCTTTTTCATGTTGGCCTTTCCATTTCCCTCTCTCCTACTGAAATCTTGTCTTGAATATCAAAGTATAAATGATAAAACTTATCACTCAACTTCACATTCCTCGACGAATAATAATCTTGTAGAAATATTGTGAAGATGCGTTTCGGAAAGATGCATTAATCTTCCCCACTACTTCATTTATTGCAAAGTCCACACGTTTCCCTTCTGCGAAGTCCAAACGTTTTCTTGCTTTTGTATACCATTCACTGTTTCCAATGAATCGAAAATACTCCCATTAATATAATGGCGGTGCGACGATTGGAGGTATCTCTACATCGGGTGCTCGCTTCCACATGTTTCCATGTGGCATCCCTCCGACCGTTGATCTTGCTTTCTGCGGATTTCGAAGCGTCATTTCGATATGGGTCGTTGGTTGTCCTTAGCTTTCAACCGTCGTCTTAATACATAAGGCTATTTAAAGCCTTCGTGGGTACTCTCCATCTATCCTGCTATCTACAAGTTAGATTTGTTAAAGTGCTAAAGCGACATTCCGTCCTTCTGCCTGCTTCCGTATTCCTCATACTCCAACAATAGCTCTATCAACTTCTGAACAAGTGAGTTTTTTTTTTTTTTTTTTTTACTCATCTCTTTCCCCACTTTCCCTCTTGAGTAAATTGCACAGTAGTATTACTTGGGGTTTAGTTAATCGGGTTTTTCTGAAGTGATAGAGAACTAGGGTTTTCCCTTTTTTTTGTTGTCGTTGGATATCTGTACTGATACGGCTTTTCTGTTTGCATAGTGGCTCCCAAGATCAACCTGAACTTTATCAGAGCGAAATCTAGCAAGAAAATCGTTCCGTTGGTGGTGGTTGGGGCCAGTGAGGTGGTTTCAGCTAGTGAATCCTCCAAGCGTAAGGCGACTGCTGTTGGTGAATCTTCAAGTCAGATTCCCACAGTTTCTATTGATGCAGCCCGTACGCCTCTTTTGCCCGAAGTGATTGCTCATCTTTCCCAGGAAGATTTTGATCACTCCGTTGTTGATGGCGCTGCTAACGCCCCTGCTGCAGAGACCGTTGGTGCACCCCCGAAGGAGACTCTTCGGGCATCTGAGGCAACTATGTTGGCGTCTGATGAAGGTGTGGTCCCAGCAGGCGCTGCTCCTATTTCCAACTCCAGTGCTTGTTTGGCATCCTCCTCCTCTCCTTTGGAGTTGAAGGATTTTGCCACCAGGAAGCGCCGTCGGGTGACAGGTGATGCAGCTCATCCTTCTCTTGGTGTAGCTCATCCTTCTCATCCTTCGCCCGAATTAGTGTCAAACAAGTTTGACAGAGAGTTGGAATGGTGCACTACTGCTCGAATGACTTCTGAGAGCGCAGTGCTTTCCAAACTTCCAGATGAAGTCTTTACGAAGTCACTGGTGATGTAAGTCTTTCTTCATTATCTTTTGATTCTGAAAAATTACTCTTCTGCTCCCTTTTTTTTTTTTTTTTTTTTATAACTCGGAAGTTATTTGCAGGAGTCTTACTGGTAACTTCCACAACTAAGTGGAAACAACCTCTAGGCTCAATAGGTTGAGCAATGAAGTTTCCAGGCTTCATGAAATATCTGAAGCTAAAGATGCTGAGATTGCTTGCCTTCGGAAACTAGCTTGGGAGGTTGCAGGAGAAAAGAATTCGATGATCGGTCGTCTTCAGTCAGACTTGGATGATGCCAGGGAGAAGATCCCGCAACTGGAGCGAGCAGTTGGAAAGTCAGAAGCCAAAGGATCTGAAACGTTACCCCAAAGGCAAGTTGTCGTTCCTTTGCCCGAATCCCTTCCAACTGATGTTCGCAGAGCCTGCGTCTTCAAGTATTTACACAGTAAGCCCTTTGTTGATATGCTAAATGCGTATAACTTGCAAAGCGTACGGGATGGTGAGAACGAAGTATGGGAATCAATATTAAGGAAGGATCCTCATTTTGATACGACTCCCTACGGTCTTGTTTGCCATCCTGAAGTATTTACCGACCTGGGTATTCCTCCTCCTGACTGGACCAAAGATAAGATTTATCCTCCACCTTCCGATCCAGATATTATGCATTATCTGGAAGATTCTCCTATTTATTCTCCCCTGGAAGAAGTCAATTATGACGAGCACGTCTTGAATGCAAGTTTGGTCGAGGACCATACTTCTCCTGGACAAGCTGGACAAAGAGTATGAAATTGCGGAGGATTTTATGCATACCGAAATATTTTTTGTAATCCTCATTTCTCCTCTTCTTTTCCTTGAATCCACACCAATGGTTGACTCATATGCTTGTTCTAGCAAAGTCGTGTCGATCTTGTATAACTTCTTAACAGTCACCGATGATGACTTTCTTTTTTGACCGAAGATTGTATCCAGCTCTTGTAATTGTTTTGATACTGGCCTCTTTCGATCTTTTGAAGAAATAAGAAATTAACTTCATCTTGAACTTTGCTAGCCCCTTGAATTGCTGTTGAATTAGGTCTTAGTTGTTTGAAACAATGCCTTTACTTAAAGATTTCCGGAGAAATACAATAAGTCTGAGAAGGAACTCACTCGGGTTTTAAACCGATGCCTTTACTTAAAGATTATTCGAAAATTCAATAAGTCTTGAAGGAACTTACTCGGGTTTCAAACCGACGCCTTGCGAAAGGAACTCACTCGGATTTTCATCCGATGCCTCGACTTAAGAAGATCCGAAAAAAATCCATAAGTGTTGAAGGAGCCACACGAATTTTCATCCGATGCCTTATAGTTGGATCTTGTTCTTGAATGCAGTGTATGATGCCCCCCAATCAAAATATAGTTTGTTGAAAGCCAAAAATTGCATTGATTGAGTTGAAAATGTTTACATCACGAACAAAATTGAAATAATAATCAAGGATAAAACTTTTTGAGATGCCTGGCATTCCACGACCGATCCAACTCTTTCTGGGTGTTGATGTTCTTTAGCCTATAAGCTCCTGAACCAATTGGTTTTACAACCATATAAGGTCCTTCCCAGGAAGGGTCCAATTTTCTTTGGTGACGCGGGTCGGAAGCTAGGGTGTTTCTCAACACCAAATCTCCGGCTAAGTACCGGCGATTCTTCGCTCGAGTATTATAATGAGACGCTATCCTTCTTTGATAATGTTGAGTTCGTGCTATTGCCTTTGCCCGAACTTCATCCAACAGATAAAGACTATCAAGCAGTCCTTGTTCATTTGCTTTTTCCTCGAACTCACGATCCCGTAATGTCCCCGCCATTATCTCCACTGGTGCCAATGCTTCGGATCCATAGGCCAACTTGAATGGAGTTTCTCCTGTGGGTGTTCGAACCGTAGTTCTATAGGCCC